>NC_052500.1:32138979-32181597 GCF_016617805.1 Bactrocera tryoni | reverse complement strand
TTGGCATATATAGTATGTCACTGACAGTCATTCTAAAAAAAATATTTCGACCAATAGGTTTTCGCACGAAATTTAATTTAAAGAAGTGTTACTATTTTTTCCACAGAAGAGTGTGGTATTATGATTTTCCTTTTTCGTTAAGAATTCCGGCTTAAAAGTAAGAACAACAAGAAAAAAGGTTAACTTCGGGCATTTTGCACCAAAGCTAAATACCCTTCACAAGTGCATTTCTGTTAGTAACTATGTGTGCAGTTTGTATGGAAGCAATATGCTATAGTAATCCGTTCCAAACAATTTCTTCGGAGATTACATTGTTGCCTTAGAAAATAACATATATATATTTTCCATACAAGCATTTGATTCCGATCGTTCAGTTTGTATGGTAGCTTCGTGAAGAGAAAATGACGTTTGCAAAATTTCAAAAGGATATCTTTAAAACTGAGAGACTAGTTCGTATATATACAGACAGACGGACAGAGGGACAGACAGACAGACGGACATGGCTAAGTCGACTCAGCTCGACATACTGATCATTTATATATATACTTTATTGGGTCTCCGACGATTTCTTCTGGGTGTTACAAACTTCGTGACAAACTTAATATACCCTGTTCAGGGCATAAATATAAAACACCTGTGCAAGGCAAAACATGCGAATTGGAACAGAATAGGGTGGGCGAATGTAATGTGGTCAGATGAATCCAAAATAAATCGTTTGGGCTCTGACAACCGTCAATAACTTTCATACCAACACGGATCCGGAATTCACCCTCACCATGTTAAACAATTCTTAATTTTGGTGGTAATTCCATAATGGTGTGGCGTTCCATAATGCCCCAAGCTGTTGGTTCCTTAGTAGTTGAGACGATGAATTCGCAACATTAACTATATTGACATTTTGAGCTCAAACCTCGCCTCCAACTCCAATAACTTTGGGTTAAAAAGGGGAACTTTGTTTTCCAAAAAAACAATGTCCTAAACCCTACAGTTAAAGTTCCCACTAAATGGCGAGCATTTATCAGAAGAGCGTGTTACATATTTACCATATCACTGCACAAGTTTTTCATTAGAATATTTAAGCTTTCAGATCTACAGGCTCATTTTTAGTAAATACTTCTCGTAACGTTACAAAATTTTTACAGAAATTAAATATGTTTCTTCCTCATTGAGCTAATTTTTTCCCCTTTTTGCACATTTTCATATTTTTACAAATACAACATAGTATATTATGTAGTAAACAACACATAACAGTGTATAAGCATTCTGCGGAGAATTAGAAAAATCTCAACATTAAAAAACTTTCGTATTTTGTCATGTATGATGGTTCATAAACCGTTAGGAATTATGAGACTTTGTAAAAACAGTAAAACCACCGAAATAGTTGCCTTGCAACCGAAGGCGAAGTTTAGCCAGTTTAGTGGCGGTATTTGGGCATAACTTAGTTTGCTCTTAGAGCTTATATTTGGACCGCTTTAAATCCAAATTTTCTCAGGTACTTGTCACTTATTTGCTAAATAATAAATGCTGTTGTGTTGTTAAAGATTGATTTATCATGTTTAAAAATATTGAAAACACAAACCGAAAATGAACAATTTCGCACATTTTTCTCTCTCAGGCGGTGGTAGATGCTTGTCGCTCAGACCAGTATAAATCTAGATATCTTTTATAGCGGTATACTCTCGCTACATTTAAAGACAAAAGCCTGGGAAATATTTCCAAGTCTTGAAAAACTTTATATTAAACAAGTGAGATAAGGCTAAGATGGAAAGTCAAAATAGATGGAAATTGCTACATCACGTATATTGGGGCTAAAGGAAGATTTGGTCTGATGGCACTAACATTTGACATAACTTAAGTGTATTTTATTTTTTTTTTCTTTACTTTAGGAAAACAACTCACTCTTTGACCGATACACCATATATGGTATTATGGTAATCGATGTTTCTATAAATGAAGTATATGAGGGCTAGAGGGCTTAGGTCGACATACAAGTATTCCGTATTTAGAAGCTGGAAGCCGAATTGAGTTTGTATTGGCCAAAAATCTCCTGAGATATAGGATTCATCTTAAAGGTGAGCGGTGCCACAGTCATTGTCTCGTTGTTATTTCTACACTTATTTTTAATGCTTCTGACGTATTTATTAAGTCAGTTATGGCAATTTAAGTAGTTTTCAATATATCCGTTGTCTAGACAGGAGTGCCAAAATATGAAAGTCTCGATTGATTTTCATCAAAAAAACTGCTCGTGGAAAAATTTATTATTATAGTTATGACAATTTTTCTAGTAAATCGAGTTTATTAATTGCCCTAAATAAGTTCAAATTAAAACGTACGAGTTCAAAACTAAAGAGAAAATTATAGAGCCAAGTTCCGTTTCCTGCTACAATCATCAGCTACCTAGATGAGCTTCATTCAACAGTTTTCCGAAATTGTTTTCTGCATTTTATTGATACTTGCACCCATAGCAGCCACTGTTAGACGTCCAAATCTCCGTCAATTTCAGTGCTT
The DNA here is from genome assembly GCF_016617805.1 of Bactrocera tryoni. NCBI lineage: Eukaryota > Metazoa > Arthropoda > Insecta > Diptera > Tephritidae > Bactrocera > Bactrocera tryoni. The sequence goes on along the minus strand of NC_052500.1, from coordinate 32,179,089 downwards.
ATATATCCTGTGCTGAATTTGGCACTTCCGAATTGTTGCTTCGCTTTCGTTTCAAACACCAAATTTCCTTAATCCAATTTCCTCAATACTAAAATTTTTGGAAAAAAAATTTTATATAACACGAATGAAGTGTCGGATTACTTTTAAATTTATACTCATTTATTAAAGTCAAAACCATCGTTAGCTGGAGAGCGCTTTAATCCGCCAAAACTAACCCATCTGATGTCTCTTCCAAGGGACCACTGAACTAAGTATTACTTCATGGGTGAGAGGAAGACATTTAAGTCTCATCTGTTGTACGAACTGGCTGACAAATCTTCTGTTGTAAATGTCTCAATCTTATTATAGTTTGGCTGACGCTCAAGCTGACAGAGTTTCCATTTTACAGATAATTCTCACATATATGCAGTCAAATTCTCCACCGTGAGACTACCTCCAAGTGTGGTTTTCAACTTTTCCCTTATACTTGAAAACCGAGTGCAATGATAGAGTACGTAATCAGAGTCGTCTTTTCACTCTGCACATGTCAGACAATATGGACTAAAGTCATGTTGACATTTGTATAGTAGCTTCTAAATACCAATACCATGAGTATTTAGGTCAGGTAGAAATCAGCATGTTGTCTATCTATCCAAAAACTTATGTCCGAAATTAGTCAGTGGGTCCACCGTTCTTTGCACGAAGTTTGCCACCGTTGCTGTCACATTGCGATGCTTTTGTTTCCCTCCTCTCGCGAATTCCTCTCCCTGGATATCAATCGGCGCCATATTAGCTAATACCTTAGCAGCTTAGTTTTATATGGTTCTGAAAGCACTTATCACTTCAGAAGCCTATGCACTGCGTTAATTGGTCTAGCATATGACTTTGTGTCTAACGCCTGTATCCATATTGAAGCCACATACAGTATCTATTAAAAATCGTCGGCTGGAACGCACATAGCCTTTATTCGCCATCATTCTAGATAAAGCATTACAGATTTTTTTGCATTACATGTCGCATTTTCTAAGTGCTCCTTGAATTTGAGTCTTGAGTCCACTTCTCACGACATACACCAAGGTACTTAAACTGTGGCTGCGAAGTAATCTCACATTCTCCTATGGTAAGCGAATCTTTTCTTCAATTTTTTTGGAACTATCTGTTAAGCTGGATTTTTGGATTGCTAACTCCAAGCGGTTTCTTACAACGCTTTTGTATACTTTACAAATGATGTCGAGCATGCACAGAGGTCGATATGAGACACGAGGTTTTTTGGGTGAACTTTTTGGTTTTGGAAGTAGAACCAAACACTTTACTTTCCACGGATTGGGAAACACTTCTTCCATTATACATTAAAACAAATAAACTGGGTCTTGGAGTCTTGACTTCTTCTAGAGCTCTATTTCGTATACCATCTATTTTTTTCGCAATAACCAAAAGTATTTCTTCTGTGTTCTTTTGTGCTTCATTTCGCTTAATAAAGGAAATTTTTTATGCTTTTCCCCAGTTGACCCCAGTATGTTTCTTCACTCTTCGAAAGGATCTTTTGCTACAGGTAATGGCTGAGTTCAAGAGATTTTTTAGCGTTAATATGCTTCTCTGAGACGGATATCGTTTTCACCTTCCAAGTTATTCTGTAGCCGGCGTCTAGCTGAGTGACAGAGCTATCTCAGCTTGACGATTTCTTCGTTCCTCCAATACACCGGCTATCGATTTTTATTATATCTCGTCCTGCGCATATGTAGTTGCGTCGCATGCTGCAATTAGTTCCTTCTGCACCGCGTATACTGAGCGTCGCCTGGTGTCTTTATTCCAGACGTCTCAAAAACATCAGTATCAATTTGTCGCCAACTTCGTTCTCGAGTGGTATTTCTGTCGGCCTGATAGACCTACAAAAGTTAATCACTTATATTATATACAGGTAGTCTTTAAGCAGATTTTACTGTACTTATGCTAACCAAAAGCCACGAACAACAATTTCCTATCGCCCTACTGCAACCACACACGCCTAAAAATCCATACCAACACCCGTAATCTACTGTGTATTGTATTTATAACATTGTTTGTGTTTGTATCAAATATACGCCAACATCGGCCAAACAATTCGACTGCATGCAGAATACATGAAAACTTTCGCCAGTAAAAATTCTAAATTAATATTTCGCAGCCAAGAAGTGTTTGGCGCGGGTAAACACCACACTCCACCCGCCACAGACTCGGCCCTTTTTGTGCCACCAATTGCTAACTTTGGCATGTTGCAATCATGGTTGCAAAGGGAATCTAGAGATTTGCTGTTATTAGCAGTAGGGTGACCCATTTTACTCGAAACACTGTTTTGTATTCCATTTGCATTTTTTATTTCATTTCGCTCCTTTGCAGCAGTCCGTCAAGAGCTATTGACCCTTTGCTGCAAATCGAATTTTTCCGAGTGTCAAAATACTGTCGGTGTTAAAATTTCATAACACAACATGCTCGTGTCTGGCTGTGTGTGGGAGCAAGAGCAAAGCATGGTGTCACACAACAACAACTCGTTTATGCAACAAAACAGACGCTAAAAAATGCATATGCGTGCGAGAGTGTGTGTGTGTGCATGCTTTAAGCGGTGCAAATTGAACACAGGACGGATTTTCATTGGAAATTTGATTAAAATTTGCACAGATGAAAAATACTTACGTCATTCAGCATATTAGAGCGAATGTGTCACTCCGCATTATTACTGTTTCTCTTCTCTTTTTCGGTTTTTCGAAATGCAAAAATTTAATATAAGCGTCAAGCACGAGTGGCAGCACTCAAAATCATTTAGGCGTTGCCAAATTTATAAAAGGTTTGATACTAGCTGCTCACTTTTCTGCTACAATTCTCCGAGCATAGCTGCATAACGCTACAAATGCATGTATTTCTGTATGTATGTGTGTGCGTGTGTCGCTTCCAAAGTGGCTGCTGGATTTTCATTTTCCATTACGAATGTGCGCATATAAATACAACAACAAACAACAAATGTATTTAGCGGCAACATACGTGTAGCTGCCACCACACATTCAGAATTTGTAGCGGCCACATTGTGCACGCTCACAAATTCTAACGCGTCCTCGCTGCGGCTGGAGCTGGAGCTGGAAAATTTGAAAATAATTTAGCAAGCTGTTACGATCTTCTTCCTATGCGGCCGCTTTGTTGCGCTTTATTTGCACTATTTGCTCGTATTTATTTCTATTTTCCGCAGCTGCACACACATAGCTATACCATACTATGTACATGTTGGGACAGCGGTGCGTATACGTAACCAACGGCAAATGCATTGGTGCGACGAAAATTGTAATATTTCCTAAATGCAAAATCGCAAGAGATTGCAACTGTTTATTACGAACATTAGTAAAAAGGCGGCTTCGGTGTCACTATGCGTTTGTGCAGCTGCGGTAAGCATTTAAGCAGATTTCGTTGCGCTGCTGTTTGTGTTCGAGAATTCCATATTTTCAATATTCACAAATTTGTACTCATTACAACAATTTCCTTTACAATAATATGTCAAATGGGTCATTTAAGTCGATAAACAAGGAGAAATATTAAATGCTCTGAAGCTAGCTATAATACCCTTCACATGTGTAAAATATTCCTTAAACATCTTGATTCGAAGCGCTCAGATTGTATGGCAGCTATGGTATGTGTTATTTTGATTCGATCTGAACACTTTCTTCGGAGATTGTACCATAGATTACATGAAGAAATCTCATACAAGCACTTTCAGATCGATATCTCAAAAACCAAGGCACACTTCTTCTTCTTTACTGGCGTAGACACATCTACGCGGTTATAGCCGAGATGACGCTAATCGGAGATACCAAATATAGCTATGTCCTTCTCCACCTGATCTCTCCAATGAAGTGGAGGTCTTCTTCTTCTTACGCTACCCTCGGCAGTTACTACGTGTAATACTTTCAGAGCTGGAGCGATTACATCCATCTGGATGACATGACCTAGCCAGCGTAGCCGCTGTTTTTTAATTCGCTGAACTATGTCAATGTAGTCGTAGAACTCATACAGCTCATCGTTCCATCGAACCCGATATTCGCCGTGGCCAATACCAAAGGACCATCAATTTTCCTCAGAGCCTTTCTCTGGAAAGGTCATAACGTCGAACCATCAGCTGTTGTCATCATCCTTGCCTCTGCGCAAATATAGCAGGACGTGAATAATGAGTGACTTATAGGGAATTTGTTTGGTTTGTATAGAGAGGACTTTACTTCCCAATTGTGTACTCAGTCCGAATTAGCACCTGCTGGTAAGATATATTCTGTTTTGGAATTCGAGGCAGATGAGGTTATTGGTGTTAAAACTGGTTCCAAGATAGACGAAATTACCTACGACTTCGAAGTTATGACTGTCATCAGTGACGTGGATACATCGCCTGTCATCCGTCTTGCCCTCGTTCATCACCAGACCTTTTTGCTTTGCATCCTTATCGATTCTGGAGGAAGCAGCACTAACGGCGGGAGTGTTAAGGCCAATGATGTCGAAGTAATCGGCATACATCAACAGCTGTACAGTCTTATAGAAAATGCAACATTTTCTATTTAGTCCGCAGCTCGAATAATTTTCTTCTAGATTAGATTGAAGAAGTCGCACAATAGGGAGTCGCCTTGTCTGAAACCTCGTTCGGTATCGAACGGCTCGGAGAGGTCCTTCCCGATCCTGATGGAGCTTTTGATGTTTTGCTCAACGTTAGTTTACACAGCCGTATTAGTTTTGCGGGGATACCAAACTCAAACGTCGCTGCATAAAGGGAGCTCCTTTTCGTGCTGTCAAAAGCAACTTTGAATTCGACGTATAGGTGCTGTATGGATTCTCCTTTCACGGTATTTTCCTAGATTTGGCGCATGGTGAATATCTGATCGGTTGTTCATTTTCCAGGTCTAAGGCAACGCTCATAAGGTCCAATCAGTTTGTTGATGGTGAACTTTAATCTTTCACACAATACCTTCGATAGGTTAGTTTTCATTTTCCTAACTTTGGTTCGCCTTCAAACTTCCTAGAGGATACTTGATCAAAGACCGGAAGTCGTGAGCTGCTTGAGCCATATGTAAAAGAATCGCTTCTGGCCACTCCCGAAGGGCGATCAGAGAACTTTCCTCACTTGCGTAAACTTCTACACATGACTCCATCCTTCACTTTATATAAGATCTTTTAAAAACCACAAAAACATTTCATAGAATGAGCTCTTATCTTAATATTTTCTCAACACCGAACTTAAATTTTCTCACTTTAATGTGAACTGTATTCAACCCTTCCAAACTGCTCACTTAAGTAGCCGCCAAACAAAGGCCGCTACGTAAACCTTTATTTAACCCAAGAAGCATCCGAGCATAAAGCAAAATTGACACATTTAAACACTCACTTAAATTTCAATAAAAACAACTACGCCGCTTACATAACAAAATGCAGCATTTGCTCACGGACTTACGCTCTCCCTCCCTCGCTCCCCAACCGTAAGCGTGGTCCTTTTGATATTTTTTATGTATTTGGTTTTTGTTTTTTTGTTTTGTTGTGACAAACGGAACTAGAGCTGTCAACGGCAATATCAAATTCAACACTAGCAAAGAAAATAAATACGAAGAAGAGACCGAAAGTCATAGAAAAATGTTCTCAAAACGGTACACAACAAATATTCGGCGTACACCCACAGTTCAAACTTTGTACATATACTTTTGGATACAAAAGCATAAGCAACAACAACAAAAAGTGACATCAAGCATAAGCAGTCTCTAACGGCAGCACAGGAATAACAACATTATTTGCGGATTGTCAACGGTGAATGGACGGCACAAAGGCCGCGAGTGTGGCAAGCATGACTGCCGTATGATTATGCCTGCGCTGTTGTTGTTGCTGCTATGAAATTTGAAAATTAGTATGCAAGACGAGTAGTAGATTAGGATGTCCACAAAAAACAGTTTGTGCTGATAAGCTGCAGCGGCAGAGACCACGGCGGCGCTTGAGCAATGACAATGACGCAGTTAAGCGGAGTGAAACAGCAAACAACTGTATGTGTGTGGCAATAAATGAAGCTCGCACGAAATGTTAATGCGACGAACTTGCTAGTCGGATTTATATTTGCCTCGTACGCTTAAATGATATTCTGTCTCTACTCACCTTTCAGAATTATTTACATCCTTACACTTGTATTTACTTGTAGTTTTCTGAAAATATTTAGTAAGCGAAGTACTTTCAAGGAACAGATATTTTTCAGATATTTTAGCGTTATTTTAGACAATAATCCTTATCAAATTTAATATTCAAATAAGTTTTCCATACAAAGACTGAGTTTTATCTATCAGTTTTTCACAAGCAAAATAAATCCTTCGTCTAGTCCTAAGTTAATATGGAACGCTTTAAAAAAACTTTCTGGAGTGCCTAGAAATCTAACCATTCAATGCATAAAGGGGCCAACAGGTTTGGTAACCAATCCATCCGATATTTCCGAGTTATTTGCAAACCACTATTCTGAAACAAGCTCAGATATTTCATTCAGCACACAGTTTCAAACCTCTAAAACCACCACACTGTCCGACACTTCCTACTCTGTCTCCCCTCTTTATTTTTCTGCTAAACAAATAGAAACCAGCATTTCACTGTCTGAATTCGAGTTCGTTGCATCTACCGTTAAGGGTAAGTCCCCGGGGCAAGATAAAATTTCTTATCCAATTATCAGACATATGCCAAAAAGCCTCAAGTTCCGATTGGTAAAGCTTTATAACAAAATTTTCAATACTGGTGTCTATTTTGGAAAACGTCCTGTGTCATACCAATACTTAAACCACACAAATCCTCCGATGAACTTGCTAACTATAGGCCGATTTCCCTCCTTCCATGTATGGGCAAAATTTTGGAAAAGATCGTGGCTAACCGCTTGATGTGGTATGCTCAGCGAAAAAAGTTCATATCACCGAATCAAGTCGCCTACAAAAAAGATCAAGGCACGTTAGATGCTTTAATCCAACTAGACTACTTCATTACTAACGCTTTGTCCAGCAAAAACCACTTGTCCGTACTATCTCTGGACTTTCACAGAGCTTTCGACAAAATTGGAGCCCATATTATTATTCGACAACTAAGAAATTGGAAAATAGGCCAGAATATGATACGTTTTATTACTAACTTTCTCACAAACAGAAAACTCAAAGTCAACGTAAATGGTTTTCTTTCTTCAACACTCGCGCTTTCTAATGGTACGCCGCAAGGCTCACCTCTTTCAGCCTTCCTTTTTATCATTGCTTTCGATGATATTAGTAGGATGATAAAAAATTACAAAGGAGTTGAGCACCAGATCCATGCTGATGATGTCCTAATGTACACAAAAGTCTCTGACGTTAATTTAGCTGAATCCTTATTTACTAATATACTCGCCAGAATTGAGACTTGGTCACTGGAGTCTGGTGCTTCACTTTCCTTAGACAAAACACATATCCTTCATGTATGTAGGAAGCAAAATTGCAACGGTATTTCACTAACCCACAACCAAACTAACATCGAATGTAAAACACAGCTGAAAATACTAGGATTAATTTATGACTCTAATTATAATTTTAATGCTCACCGTAAATATGTCAGAAACTCGTTAATGTCACGATTAAATATTGTTAAATATCTCTCGTCTAAGCATTCATTTATTCATCCGAACACACTAGTCAATGTTGTCAGAGCTTTGCTAACTTCAAAAATAGATTATGGGCTCCCCATCTATGGCAATTGCTCCAAAAGCAGTATCAACCTTTTTAATGCACCTTACCATTGCGCAATACGGCGAAGTCTCCGGGCCTTTCCAACCTCGCCAATAAAAACGATAATGGCTGAATCTGGTTTACCAACTATTCAAAATAAAATTATAGATTCTTCGCTTCAAATTCTTGCGAAAACGGCTTGACTGAGAACACCAACCCATTTACAGTTAATTACGCAAAAAAGACGAAAGGAAAGTTCCTCATCTGTACAGAAAGCAAATCGTGTATGTCTGCAATAACGTCTCCTTCCAATCGCAATCCCATAATAGAAGTTATCAGAGACGCGGTCATTGGTGCCCCCCAGAAAATCCAAGTAATGTGGATCCCTGGCCATGCTGGTATTACAGGCAACCACTTTGCAGACCTCGCTGCGAAAAATGTAGCCAGGACTCCTGCCTTAACATACTACGTCTCATCCAAGCAAGACATTCTTAACCTTATTATGCACAAAAGGCATCAAAAAAACGCCAGCGAATGGAAAACATTTAAACTACGCGGTCATAAACCCAGCCAGAAATCGTATAATCTACTCGTCAACAGTTCCAACTAGCGCAATGAAGACATATACTCGATTAAGGATTGGACACACTATCATAACACACGCCCACTTACTATCGGGTAAAAGCCCATCCATTTGCCCTCTTTGCGATGACACCGCTACTATCAAACACTTACTCACACTCTGTCCGATGCTTCACCCAACAGCCCACAACTCTGGCAACATTGATCTCATAAAACTACTAAGCGAACCTTCAGAAAAAAACGTGATGATTGTATATAGATTCTTAAAAACCAACGATTTGTTAAAATATATTTAAGCAACTTACATCTTTACTAACCCTTAGCAATTAGAATTTTTCACCTAGTTATAATTACAAGACGGCTGTTGTTATATGAATTATTATAAATAAATAAATAAATAAATATCTATCAGTTTGTATGACAGTTATATACTATTGTTTTCCAATATCGGTTGTTCCGACAAATAAGTAGCTAGGAGAAAAGAGCGTGTGAAAAATTTCATAACGATATCTCAAAAACTTAGGGACTACTTCGTCTGTATACACACAGATATGGCTAAATCGACTCAGCTCGTTACGCTAAATATATTACCCTATACTATTGTGATCAAATTGAAAGGTGAATTATTAATTTATGCTTCGCGTGCATTTCGAATAGGTAAATTTTTTTTTTTTTTGTAAGTTGGTAGTACTGTTAGTGATATCTATGCTTAATTTCAAGTCATGGTATATGAGATACGCGTCGTTTTGTGAGACTCTAAAATTGGTTATTCGTGATCATTTCGGCACATTTTCAACTAATATCGCGCCGCAACCACCGCATTTACCTTCGTGAGACTTCTGGCTATTCAGCAAGTTCACATGACCACTCCGAGGACACTGTTTTGACTTAATTGAGGATATAAAGGCTGAATCGAAGAAGGCTCTGATGGCCATCCCGACGGAAGCTTTTTCCAAGTGCTATGATGACTGGAAAGTTCGTTGGCATAATTGTATTGCAGCGGGAGAGGATCACTTTGAAGGAGATGAAATGGACAAAATTAACCTTTCAATTTGCTCACGGTAGAATATTACAGAATCTCGAACGTTTCCCTTTTTTACAAACATCGTGGTAAGCTTACCCCGTTCAGGGTATACAACTTTTTATATTTTTTGGATGATATCGATTTTACAAATGTATAATATAAAGCTTTTCAGAATTTATTGATGTACGCAAATATATGAGTATATACATAATTATATACATATACATGTTACTTAATTATACTTACTCTATTTCGACTACCTCCTGGCTCTACACACAACCTTTATACCATATTCAAGTGAACTCTTAATTAAAGCAATTAAAAGAATTTCAGAAATGCTCACCTAATTGTTCTCCATTTACCATTTATTGAAAAAATTAATTTTTAGCTAGAACCGATTCTTTTACATACGGCTCAAGCAGCTCACGATTTCCGGTTTTAGACCAAGTAGCCTTTGGGTAGCCAAAGAAAATCCATTTGAAGGCGAGCTAAAGTCAGAAGGCGAAACATCCCTTTAATTAAAAGAAGCAAACATCCTCGGCGACTTTAACGCAAGGGTGTGCTTAGAAGGTATCTGTGGCACAACGGACGGTAAATTCAGCCTCCATGTTGAAACATTCCCAAGATCGTTGACACTGTTCGACCTCACCGGGGAGTAAAATATGTTTATCTGTAGTAGTAGATTCCAGCATAGAAAAATTCAACAAGCTACCTGGCTGTCTCCGCATCGAAAAGCCACCAACCAGATCGATCATGTTGTGGTAGAGGAAAGATACGCACCGAGGTCCTAGCATTGACTCGACCCTCCACCTTTTTGAAGCGAAGAAACGCACCCGCCTCTGTGCAGCAAAAAACGCACGTAAACAAACACAGGCAAGGTTTCGACGCCGAGAAGCTGCAATCACACAAAACAGCCGAACGATTTTATGCTCGACTTGTAGTCCTGTTCTCTGATAGCACTCATCAGCGTTATATTTAAAATATTTTAATATACGATACCACGTCGAGCCATAAATGCTGTTAAAAGTTTAGATTTTTATAAAAATTAATCTATAATGAGTTTTTAAGTTCATTTAATTTATTAAATATATTAGATGCGCTATGTAAAAATTGTATTTGAAATTGTCTGCTTTTACTTTCATACAAAGTCTCAGACGACTAGGCCATTGACCAACAACGCACTTACAAAGATTTTCTGAGACTTTTAAAATTTCTGTCAAACATTTGACAGGTCATGTCCTTCAACTCTGGTCACAAAGTGTAATCCAATGGATTCAAGTATGGGAGTTCGGACCGTCAATCATCTGCATTTATGAAACCCGGAATATTGCTTTCAAGTCGCTGCTTCGTGGTTTTTGACTTGTATGCTCGAGCAGAATCTTGACGGAAGATAAAATGTTCTTCATCGAAGAGTATTTTGCTTAACTGTTTTAGCACGCCTTGTAACACATCCCGTTAGTACACTTTGTTCTATTTTATATATTTATAGCAGCTGGATAGTGACTAAGTTGAACTCTTGACATACCATTTGGCGTTTTTGGAATTTATTAAATGACCCTAATGTACAAAACGGAAATAGAGAATCGTCATTATATTATAACGAACTGCACTAGTATTTCATTGGAGATTCGCAGCAGACGCTTCGGCACCTAATCACATTTTCCAACATGGTCTTAAAGCTAACAGAGCATTCAATTTTACATACACAAATAAAGTTCATGTAGAGACTAATAAACTCGCGTCCTAAGCAGCTATGAGCATTGGCGCTGACACCAAACTTGACTCACGTTTAGTTAACATCATTAAGTCGCTTGAGTTGCCAAACGGGAATAAAGCCGTGCTGCAACAACAGGCGCTTATCACACACACACATACACACACTCACCTATTTCTAGTCGTAAATAAACTGAGCTGACCGCTTAAATTTGCTCAACTCCACTCACACGCCAGCGAACTCGTCCCACAGCTTCTCCCCGGTTACCGTTACCGCTAACGTAGTTGACGTTGCGCTGCAAACATTTTAATATTCAGAGCAAACAAGTTCAGCTGACGGCTTTAGGTTTGCATTACAACGTGTAATCCTCACCTTAGCAATAGCACTTAACTACTTTTATACTTTAGCAAAGTTGGCAGCTGCGCGCGGCCGTCGCGTGATGGCGGAGAAATGATGCCATGAGCAGCGTAAGTTTTGATGGATGCGATGCGATGCACAGCAAACTGTTGCGGTCAACGTTGTAAACGGCAAGTGGCAGGGTTGATTTTAGTCGTGCTTCATTGGAAGCGGCCACTTTTTGTACAAGCACAGAGATACACCGTACAAGTTCGGCATCGAAAGTGTCATATTAGAGCGAAGAAGGAGGGAGAAGGAGTGTTCTTCTTCAACCTTTAAATTCACTAATAAAAGTATGAAAATGGTTATTTTGCACCAGCTTTAAAAAACAAAATATTTTCACTCACATGAACCCAAAAGAGGCGTCCATTAAGTTTCTGCGTAATTGAATTTCGGTAACTAAAATTAAAAATAAACATTCCCAAATTCGGGTCACCGCAATGCTATGCTTGTTTGATGTGTATTTATGTGTTTGTGGCCAAAATCTGGTTGCACTTGACGTCTTCATACTCACATTTCTCAAAGTGACATATGTAAACCGCATTCTCCTAACGGCATAATCGTATTTTTGTTTGCGAAAAGTGAAATATTTGAAAGCATTTTTGAACGGCTGCCAATGTTTACTTGTGCGGCAGCATCTTCAGAGTCAGAAGACTGCACGCCAGCCTTTAAGGGTCAACAGCGAGAAATTTAAAGAAGCGTGCAACTCAAATTATGTAATTTTAGTTAAATTTCTCTTAATTAATTCAAAGTAATTTAAATAAGTTACTACCTAATAGCACAGGCAATGATAATTTGTTTACTTAAAAGAAAGAACTCGCATTACAAGAATTTCATCAGATTTTCTCGAATCTATCAATATGCAATCCGCAACAAAATTTTTTAAACCAATATTACGAGAAGGACCAAAGCCGAAACTTCCAGTGGCAGTTTCCCGAACATATTTAAATCTCTATGGGCAAAAATAGTAAGACTTTTTTATTTAAATTTCGCGTGAAAATCCATTTTTTTTTAGGTTGGTCAGTGACTTCTATGCCAAATGTTACACAAAAATAATCATTAGTGTTGACTTTCTGAAGTACATATAGCTCATTTGATAAGTGAAATTATTCAAGAAAGACTTTCCATTAAATTTTGTGTGAATCAAATTTCTGGTACCCAAATATTCCGAAAGTTTGAAAAGGCCTTTTTTGTTTTGTTTTTTTATTGCAACAAATTATTGAATGCATTGACGACGAACAGCGTCCAGGACGGCCATCAACATCAACTGAAGATCAACACGTCAATAACATTAACGATTTAAGAATCAACAAATGACTGATAAAGATCTTACTGGCATCGTTGGAATAGCAGAGATCAGTGAAAACCATTGTGAAAAATGATTTGAGTCTAAGAAAAGCACGATTGGTTCCAAAATCGTTCTATTTTTTCGAAAAACAGGGTCGCGTTAACGTCTGTGGAACTTTGTTTTCCGACTACCACGATGTCATGAAACGAGTTATTACTGGTGATGAGTCTCGAATCTATGCTTATGATCTGAAAGCAATCAATAGGCCGATTGTCGAGGTGTGGTGCACTCCAAAATCCTACCGACCGTTCAGACTGTCAACAAGGAATACTATTTGAGTATTATGCCTCGTTTGCGCGAAGCTATTCGTAAAGCGAGGAGGGAATTGTGGACCAACAATCTTGGTTTTTGCTTCATCGCATACTTCATTGATTTTTCGTGAGTTTTTTGCCAAATTTTCAACCATTATCGTGCCACAACCACCGTATTCGCTTGATTTAGCTCGGCGTGACTTCTTGCTACTCCCAGGAAACCGGGATCGCTACGTTCATTGAAGGCTCTTCCGGAAATTGACTTCAACAACATTTGTATAAGCGTATTGAGGCCAAGGGGGATTACTTTGAGGGGGACGATATAGATTTTGAAGAACAAATTAAGAATTTAAAAAATATAAACAAAGTTTTACTATTTCTTGCTCATAGTAGTACATATGTAATCTTATATTTAAAAATAAAACGCCTTTCTTGTTGGTCCGCGCATTACGCCTGAACCACAGCACGGAAAGACGTGCAAATTTGCACGGGTATTCCTTTGGTCCTGGAGAAGGTCCAAACGGAGGCCTCTTTTGCAAAATCACTCTCGATTTCGCGATTTATATCTATATTTATAACTCAAGAATAGCTGAATCGATTTGACTGAAAATTGATGATGAGGTAGCTTGGAACCTCGGGACGGGCATAGGCTACTTTCTATCGTTTTGTGTTAAAAGTCACAACAATTCATAAATACGAACAAATATATTTCAAAATATAAGCATGTGTTCAATATTCATGTAAGAATCATTTGAACATTTTTTCTTCAAAAATACAAAATCAAATCACACAGCTACTGGCAGGGTACAGTTTTTTATATACACATATGTACAGGGTGGGCCAAAAGAAACCAAGGGGTGAAAAAATCAAGGGGTGTAAAAGTTTAATAACTTTTTCGTTTATTAATTTTTTTTATTTTTTCTTTCAGATTATATAATATACAAAAGGGAAATTTTTTTACACTAAGTATGAAAAATGATGTCTCTTTTTTGAGCATTTTCCATAACATCTTTCAAAACTTGTGGCTGTTGCGTTCGAATTTCTGCACCAATGTTTGCCTTGAGTTCAAGGATTGTCTCTGGCTTGTTCACATACACTCGCTCCTTCAAATAACCCCAAAGAAAATAGTCGGGTGCTGTCAAATCTGCCGATCGCGCTGGCCAAATAATTTCCGAATTTCTGGAAATTATTCGCCCTCCAAAAATTTGACTTAAAAGTGCCATTGTGTCTCGGACAGTATGGGCAGTAGCTCCGTCCTGCTGAAACCACATACCAGGTCTGCTTTCAAGAGCAGGACGTAAAAAATTTTCTATCTTTAACCGATACCGCTCTCCATTTAATTTCAATAAAAAAAAATTAATAAACGAAAAAGTTATTAAACCTTTACACCCCTTGGTTTCTTTTGGCCCACCCTGTGTATGAATTATAGTGATAGTTGTAACTGAATAAGAAAAGGTTGAATCATAATTTGAGATGAGTGCATAATAGCTGACAAATATTCCTGAAGCATTGCACAAAACAATACGAAATTTAAAAGGAACGACCAAGTGTGTGTTTTCTTAAGCAAAGTATCTGGATTTTAGCCGTCGATTTTGCAATTACATTTGCTGAATGTTGAACAACACACTACCATGATTAGTATAGGGCATGAGACACGTCCTCTACTGTCATTTACGATGTCAATAAATTATGTAGATTGTCAGTTTAACTATTCCATTATATTGTTATTACGATAAATGATATCCTTGACAGCAAAGAGCGAGCGGAGCCGCGAGTTTAGACTAGTATTTAAATATTTACATGATGGGTAGAAAAGTTGGTTTTCAATTATGGTATCTGTCTTCCCAGAGACAAATGAAGAAAACTTGATATGGTACACTACATTGTCTGACGAGAGATTGAGGAGTAAATTAAAAAGTTCTATCATTTTCTTAGAAAGATGCTTACTTCGATATTTCTGTCCTCTAGCCTTAGTGCTGATATTGCACTTTGTTCAAAAAGGCCAGACGAGACAATAACACAAGGAAAGGAATAATAGAGAACGTTGGTTATAATCTTCATGAGTTTTAGCGAAAAGACTTTGTGCTCAATGGGTGCCGAGTTTTTAGAACGTCGTTGGATATTCCGGATCCTTCAGCTTGTAGTACAACCGAGAAAATTATCAAAAATGGCTCGCTGCAAAAACGATTTTATTCAAATGAGGAGGTCAGGATGGAAACAAATTTTAATATTAATCACGCCACTGGTTGGTGCGCTCTCTGGGCAGAAGGAATAAGTTAGCATTGTGTAGTATTTTCGTATTTTGCCAATAGATGCGGTTGCAGTCGCATATCTCAAGTGCTACCCATCACATTGTGCCAAACCACATAATGTTGGAAAAGTGAGATTTTAAGCTTCATTTAACCAAAAAAATTCAGGAAAGTTGAAAAAAATGTTGCTGCTATTCAAAAATGAGTGAAAATAATAAAGAAATTAGCTATATTTCGAAATTTTTGTATACAAAAAGGGAAGAATGCCACCAACGAAATTTGCGAAGTTTATGGAGACGATGCTGTATCAGTTCGTGTAGAACAACAATGGTTCGCTCGCTTCCGTTCTGGAAATTTCGATGTGAAAGATGCACCTCGTTCTCGACGACCTATCGTTAGAAAAGTCGATGAAGTTATGGAAAAGATTGACCAGGACCGTCACATAAGCAGCCATGATATCGCTAAGGAACTTAACATTCATCATCGAACGGGTTTGAACCATTTAAAAACGGCTGGCTACAAAAAGAATATCTGCAATTCAATAAAATCGAACCATTTCTGATGCGAATGGTAACAGGAAACGAAAATTGGTTCAAATACGACAATAATGTGCGAAAGAGATCATGGTCCAAGTTTGGTAAAGGTCAACACGCCTAGAAAGGTTATGTTGAATGTTTGGTGGGATTGGAAGGGAATCATCTACTATAAGCTGATCCAGACTGGTCGAACGATTATCCAACATTTTACTGTCAACAACTGATGAGTTTGAAGCAATCATTAAAAAAAACGGCCAGAACTGATTAACAGAAAGGGCTTCGTCAACGCTAGACTACACTCATCTTTGATGACTCGGCAAAAACTGGGAGAGCTCGGCTTGGAAGTTTTGACGCATCCACCACTTAGCCCTAATCTTGCACCATCGGACTACCATTTGTTTCGGTCAATGCAGAACTCCCTTAATGGAGTAAATTTGTCTTCAAGAAAAGCCTGTGAAAATTAAATTAATTAGATAACATTCTGCAGTAGCATTAAACCAGAAAGTAGAGGCGTCTTGACTCACACTTAATTTCAAGAAACCACAATCTAGTCATTAAGGGGAAAGAAAGATCTTCTAACCGTTGGAAAAGAAAAACACGGATTTCAAAATTTTTGGAGAAAATTTGATCAAGAGCATTGCGCATTTCTGGCCGATTTTCGATTCGGGAGGATAATATAAAATTCAATTTTCAACAACAGGATTTTACACTTAATACATGGATTAAAGAGATATATTTAACAATTGAATAGCAAATGTATAGGATTTAGACTTATTTTACTTGGAATGAGCGAAGAATGAATTTGTACGGAAATTCTTGTATTGTTTTCTTACCGACGCTGGTAAAAGAATAGCTAATTTTAAATTTTTATGTAAAGGAGAAAGAATTCCACATAAAATATTCTAAAGAATTTAATTTACTAGCTTTTTATAGCCTCACCGCAGGAGTGTTCTAACGGAAAGTACAATTACTCTCTTCCGTTTAAGGATTGTTTTATTTTCACTATCATCGTTCAAATTCATCGCCCACTTCCTTGGCAATTTCACTTAGGTATTATTGCCAAGATAAGAGAACGACCGTCTACATAGCTGTCATAAACATTTCGCTGGCATTGCTATTTCAAAACTTCTTTGTTATTGCGATTTATTTACCACGTTTTAGTCACTGTTTCTATAAAAACATTAAAACTATCGCGTGACTGTACGTCAGTTGACGTGCAGGCAGTCGGAAACTCATACACTTATATCCGTTACTCGAGATATTTTGCTTTACTTCAGGCAAACTGCAGAATGTTGCATAAACACCCACATAAGCGTTCTTAAATTGGGTCGACAAATACGGTCTCTGTCCTCTTAAATTACTAATTGTTCGTTAGCATAATATCTTCTTGATGGATAATGGTTGTGGCTAAAGCGAAATACAGTGTGAGCCTTACCCTTTTCGAATTTGGTCCTTTTACTTGCAAGAGCTGACCACATTGCATGCATACATACATCCATTTGGCAAAGCACACTACCAAGCGTCGCTAAACTGCTACTATTTCAGAAGAAATTCCTGTTTAGTTTCCAGAGTTCACAGAGGTCCCCGCATTGATATTTTTGTAAGAATATCAAATTCAGACATATGACTTCATAAATAATTCATAATTTAAAATCCAGAAATTGTTGGAGGCTGTCTCTATATGCTTGATAGAAAGCCCTCTTGGATGCCAAGCCTCGAGGAGAGAGTGTAAAAAACATCGGAAGAGAGAAGCAATTAGGAAGAGGTAGGGCTGCCACCAAATTTGATATTCTGGCTCTATGAAACCGTAGTTATTCTTTGGGGTCGTTGTCTGGTGGAGGAAAAAACCAAGTGTGGTAGGTGCTTTGCTGCTATTAAACTTAGGGAGGTTAGGTATATAGTGGGCTGGGACACACTGAAATTCTACACTACTTCAGTTGTAATCCTTACAATCTAGAGCACTGCATCGCAGAACTCCCTTTGGGCTGTTCCTTCTGCGAGCACACACCTGTAAGGAGTTTGTTGGAAAAGCGGTGAAGCTTACTTCTTCACGGATTAATCAAAGTTAAGAAGAAGTGTAGGAGGTAAAGTATTTGTCGGGAGCTCTTTTTCAACTTTTCGACTCTAGTTTCTTCTAGAGTGAATCGTACGGTCCTCCGAACCCATTTCAAAATCAACGTTGTTGCAAGTGCAAATAATGTCACTGGAGACTGTCCAACACACACGTTACGGCTACATATTTTGTCAGACGCTCTATGCCAAAGCTGTATGAAGGAAAGATAGGTGAATTCATCTTTTTACTTTCTCCCCTACTCAGCTTTTGGGGAACTTGGCGATGTGGCTGGAGTTTATATTAATCCCTAAATCGATCTATGGTCATCCACCTTTAGAAGGAGATTCATCGCTTAAGACGAACTCTATGACCCAATCTAACCTAATCTATTATTTTTTTGTGGGGTTTCCACGATTTTCTTTTGAAATACAGAATACGAGTGGAACATTAACCAGGATATCACAGCATTGCAGGGCCAGTTAAAAATGGGATCTGGTTGGCCGGTAAATGTGACTAATTATGTGCATCGTACCTCAAGAATTTTTCTTACAGACTTTGTACAATGGGTGCGCAGTTTCACTTGTAACCATAACAGTAATCAGGATATTGATTTCCATTGATTGTTTTGTTTTCTTGGAATAAAACTATGGTTATAAAAATTTGAAAACAAGGGCGATCTGGCAACTACTTAGTC
Organism: Bactrocera tryoni; assembly: GCF_016617805.1. Taxonomy (NCBI): domain Eukaryota; kingdom Metazoa; phylum Arthropoda; class Insecta; order Diptera; family Tephritidae; genus Bactrocera; species Bactrocera tryoni. The sequence goes on along the minus strand of NC_052500.1, from coordinate 32,160,557 downwards.
TCACCGTCAGATGACGCTTCTATCGCAAGAAAAATTAATTATCGTATAGGACATTTCTTTACGGCTACTTCCTGTTCAGACGACTCAGATTCGTAGTTTGTTTTGACTGTGTGTGGAAGCTAGAATTTCCGTAGTTTTCAGAAAAGTGAACAAAAAGAACAATATCACTCTGTGACTAGACTATTGTTTTTTGGACATAAATCGCACAGTAAAATCAAAGAGCGGTTGGATACTATGTACGTTGGCACTTCTCTTTGGTCATGACCGTCACAAATTTATATAAAGTTTCAACCAGGTACCCTAAAACGGCTTACACGGAGATAATAAGACAAAAATCTGCCAGCTTGTATTGGTAATAAGTAGATTAAAAAGCAGTAAGAGAAGGCATCTTCAAAAACCGCGTGGATGACTCACTTGCATGATAAAAGGAACAATGCAAAGCCGTCGGCGTTCCCAAAGAAGATGAAGACAATCTTAAGGGCCGGATAGATGTTAGACACCCGATCGGTTCATGCCAATTTTACAACGTTTCTTATACAAGCATAAAATTGCCGACGATTTGACATGTTTGAAATAAAATGAAAGCAACTCTGCAACATACATTATATTATTAGTTCATTTAAACTTCTACTCCACAAACCATACCTTTTCTTAATTTAGCTAAAAATAATTCTATTTTCCTTGCCTTGTGCGGAAACAATAAACTTTCTGTTGATTCATTTCGTTTATACGGAAGCCACTCACAAAGAAAAAGACTACTCTATACTCAACTAAAAGGAAGTGAGTAATTCTTCAAGTTGATCACCACTTTTTAGGTTCCTTAGCTCATAAAAAATATCCATAAATAATATTTTATTCATTGCGCATCGTTAAAGAATGTGAAAAGGAAATAACAATGGATAACAGCAAACCAAACAAAGCACAAAAGTGGAAAGTGGGCGAGAATAGCAATAAGAGTTCAAGAGGAGTGTTCTCCATTGGCATTTCGCTTTCGTTCGCGCTTTTTGTATGAATTGCAATTTAATGAGCTCATTGACAGGTGCTTTTATTTCGTTGCTGCAGCACACAAAAGCGCACTCACATTCGTTTATGTATGTATGCATGTATATGTACAAGCATTATGTACAAATATTGATCTGTCTGTGTGGGGGTGTGCGCATGCACTCCAAATGGCAAACGTAAATCATCCGTGAGTGCATTGAAAGATTATAAATCAATGCCAATAACGAAAACAAACATCCACAGATACCCAATATGTGTTACATAAAAGGTTACTCACACAGTTAGATAACTCACGAAGAAGCATGAAACTAAAGCTGTAAAATCTGCACTAAGGGAAGATGTAGTTGTACATACTTATGTACATATGTATACATTTTAGAGGGAACAGAAAAACGGTTTTAAACGACTTTTCTTGAAAATAAGAAAAAAAAGCCAATAAAAGTGAATTACTTAATTCCGCTTTGGTCAGAGAAATCGTTAAAAGTTGTTATCGAGATCAACGGAATAACTAGTAAGAAAGAGCTATGTTTGGATGTAACTCGTAATTTAATACCCTCCCAAGTTTTGAGCTTCAAGTGCGAAAAAATGTTTTTCAGGTATTGGGAAACCATATAAAACACATATAAAAAACGAATTCAAAATTGATTATTCGGGGAATTCTAAATATAGGTCATCATACCTATCGTAATGTATACCTATTAAACGCAAATGAGAAATATGTGGTGTGAACTCAACTAAAGATACTAAATTTAATATATTCGGGGTAAGAAATCATTGCAAATCATTCTGTTATTGATAAAAACTAAGGTCTAAACCAAGATTATTTTTATTCAACGTTAAACAAAACTAATTTTAAGTAAAATTGTCTACTTAATTCCAATAAAATATCACACGCTTTGACCGTCATAAACGCTTTAAAGTCAGGTGGAAAGTCGGATTCCACTACCTGGCGTATATAGGAGTCAGAAAACTGTCTGTACTGATTGCATAAACTTTTGGCATTACTCAAGAATACTCGATACTCAAACATTTGCAGGCACATTCAGCAGAAAGTCTGCTATACAAGGTCTGTCGCAAAAGAAAAAGGACTGTTAAAAAACAACAAAAAATCAATATTTTTCAAAAGTTATATTTTTTTAATCAAAGTAGTTTCCTTGTGCTTCGATACAGCGTTTAGCCCGATCAATTAGCATTTCAAATGACTGTTAAGGTCAGTTTTCGGAATGCTCTTGAGAGTATCGGTCGTCGCCTTTTGGATAGCTGAAATGTCCTGAAACCAGTGTACTTTCATGGGCAAATAAAGTTTTCCAAATAGGTAAAAATCACAGGGTGCCAGATCAGGTGAGTAGGGTGAGTGATTAATGGTTAATATGGAGTTTTTTGTCAAAAAATCAGTGACAATCGTCGACCGATGACACGGCGCATTATCGTGCAACAGGCGCCAGGACCCTGCCTCACGGTATTGTGGTCGAGCATGACGAATGCGTGACAAAAGACTCATCATAACACCAAGGTAAAATACACCATTAATCGTTTGGTCAGGTGGGACGAACTCTCGGTGTACAATACCCTCGGAATCGTAAAAACAAATCAGCATTGTCTTTATTTTTGACTTCTGAAGACGACCGACTTCTGATCGTCCCAGAGGTCCTCACGAACTTCTTGGAATCACTTAAACCACTCATGCACATTACTACGGGATAGGCACTGATCACCATAAAGTTTTTTCATCATTTGAAATGTTTCAGTAAACTTTTTCATCAAGTTTAAAACAAAATTTAATATTTTCTCTTTGCATTTTACGACCGCTGACCAAAAGCTGCTGTCACTTTTTGATCGATAACATCGATTGTAGTTATCCAATTGTCTTAAAATTTTTACGAAATGTCAACAAGATATCAAACTTTTTATTTCATATACCCACCAATAGGTGGCGCCACCAGAAACAGTTATATTTAAAAATTTCTGTTTCTTTTGCGACAGACCTTGTAATATAGTTCGATCATAATTAGGGGTAATTCGCAGACCAATTTCACACATATTCTGCATTACGCTATTCATAGTATATCGGATATTATCTTCTTTTTCTTCCTTATTGACGTAGACAGCGCGGTTATAGCTGACTTTCCACAGTGTACCCAGTCCGAAGTAGCACCTGTTGGAAAGAGTTATTCTGTATTGGATTTCGAGGATGACATTGTTGTTGGTGTTAACACTGGTTCCAAGATAGACGAACTTACCTAAGACTTCAAAGTTATGACTATCAACAGTAACGTCGGAGCCAAGCCGCGAATGCGATGACTGTTTGTTTGATGGCAGGAGATATTTCGTTTGCCTTCATTTACCACCAAACCCATTTGCTTCGGTTCTATATCCAGTCTGGAGAAAGCAGAACTAACGGTGTGGGTGTTGAGGCCAATGATATCAATATCATCGTCGTACGCCAGCAGCTGTACACTCTTATAGAAGATTGTATCTGTGAGATTAAGCCCTGCAGCAGTAGATTGAAAAATCGCACGACATGGAGTCGTTAAAGCGGTTTCGATTAATAATATTTGTGTTTGTTCTTTAATCCCGAAATATAAAGGCAGCCCTCGTACAAGAGCACATTATTATAAAGAAATTATTCAATTTCAATTTTATTCGGACTGATCAATATATAATGTGTTGTCAAAAAAGTCTTGCGGTATTTTTATTAAATTTTTTTTTTTATTGAAATTGAAATGAATTTTTGATAACTCATCCCCAGCTCTTGACCGATGCTACGGCTGCTACTATGCCGGTCTCTTTCGACCAATTCAGCGATTTTATCGCAATTTTCGACGATAGGCCTTCCGGAGCGTGGCGCATCTTTGACCACCTCTACACCAGAACGAAAGCGTTGAAACCATCGTTGTGCGGTGGAAATGGAAACTGTATCGGGTCCATAAACTGCACAAATTTTATTGGCGGCTTGAGATGCATTTTTGCCTTTATCGTAGTAGTACTGTAAAATATGCCGTATTTTCTTTTTATTTTGCTCCATGTTTGCAAAGCTATAACTCACGAACGACTTAAAAGAAACGACAATCAATCAAACACGTGTTAGCGCGTGAAATGAGCTTTCCAAAAAGGTATAGCATGACCCGATGCGACGAATAAAACTAGAACTACGCGCTTTCAGCGCCAACTAGCGAAAATACCGCAAGACTTTTTTGAGAACCTATTAGATAGGATAGAAAGTCAGCCCTAGGCATTGAGGTTCACATATTCTATAGCTGGGGATTTGAAAAAAAAAAACTTTTCTAATTGACAATTTTTAGGAGTGAGACGTAATACATTGAACACACCATTATCGCTAAATTCTATTCTCACATATTCATAGGTTTTTATTTGTGTGCTGTGAAGTAATCGGATGGAATTTTACATTTTGCTAAGTAGTCAAAGCTGCAGGAGCAATTCGCCATCAAAGTTTTACCAAATTTTCTCACTTATCTGCTGTTTATGTCTGCAAATCATCTGCGCTAAATAAGCTGTTACTTAGGCTGCTCACGTCAAATTTTAACATTTTCAGTTGAAAGTATGAACTCCCCCCCTCTGCGCGGCGAAAAGAAACATTCACTACGCTGCAATCAATGCCTTCTAATGGCAAAATCAAAAATTAGTAGTTTCACATTTGTGTTTTCCATTTGCACTTTGCGTACGTGCCACTGGCCGAAATGCGCGAGTCTCGCTTTAAACAGAGGCAAGAAGTCGATTTGTGAAAGTGGTCACAGCGGTGCTGCGCTAGTCGGTAGCAACACTATTATTGCCGCCGACAATTGCACCACTACTGACTGAACATGAACCGAACAGCTCCATCGATGAAGTGAACTATTAAACGGTGTAGGAAAAGCGCATGCAAACAGTTGGAAAATTTGCTCAATCGGGCTCAATTGGAAATCGGTTTCGGTTTTCTTTCATGTATATACTAGGTAATCTCAAAAGTGTGTATCGTCGAAAATTCGATTCGGCAACAATGTCAATTTCACTCAAACTACTGCGATTGGACACCAAAGTGACAGGATGGAGCACTGATTCATTCATTCTTGTATATCGCTGCAAAATTTCGAATTTACTACAAATGAAGAGGTCCAAATATTGCTTCGACTTATCACTGCTTTTGGTTTTTTTGTTTATTGTAAGCTCGCGTGGCTCCAAGCTTGTTCAAGAATTCCCTTTCAGGTTTTACTTTTCATTATATTTATTTGTATTATAGTCTCAGCTATGTCAATCTACTTCGTTTTAAGATCAGCCAACAAGGCTTTCTCGTAATTTTCTGTCGTTGTGACGTCCACCGTGTTCATTGCAACCGATGATCTTACTAGTATATGCTGTGCGGAATTTCGAAAACTTCTTAGGGATGTTAGCTGGGTCTGGTTCAGACCCTATTTCGTATTTTTCAAGCTGACGTTAGGTCTTATGACGAAACAATTGAACTAAACTCTGTTGACATCTTCTTGTAGGAATGATACCAATCGTTTGCAATACATCTGGTAAAACATGTAAATAAGAATTAAAATAAAAGTCACTGCAAGCAGCTATAGATGGTCAACATTCTGGATTTTTTTAGACCATCTAATTATCTCCAATATTTAATCAATAGAAACTAAGCACGAATCTGAATAACATTCCTCACTATAATGAAAATCGCCAAGAAAATATTTACTAAATCAAAGTACAAAGCAACCAAATTTATTGTTGGAGCGTTACTGCCGAGTTGGTAATCTATGTATGTAAGGTTATAAATCGGGGTCCTTTCTTGCTACGTATTCCAACCGTCGTGAGAATGGATGGTCCAACCGTCGTGAGAATTGATGTTCCTTTACCTTGAAAAGATTACAAAGAACATACAGAAAACCAAACATACAGCGGCTCGCTGTTCTTTGTGTAACAGGAGTGTTAAGAACCGCTCCGCTCAACCTGCCACCAATCGACATTTCACTTCAAATTTCTGCAGCAAAACCAGGAGATTCAGACACAGTTCCATAAACAGTGGATCGGTGGATGAAATAGACAACAAACCTTAACGCTTTATTTTGGAAAGAAATTTTCAAGGAAGGGTGGATGACGCAGGTACATACGACTTGTCAATGGAACCTACAACACGTGCACAGACGAATCAAATATGGCTAAAGGTCTTGTCACCATAATCTATTGTTCAGAGCTGGGTTTCAGACGACCCCTCAACCGACTAGGTGTACTGCACAAAGGAAATTACATAAAAGCATCAATGTAAACGACGATAGTCAGGCAATCAAGCCAATAACCTCTCATCGTATTGCGTCAGAGGATGTCCTTAGCTGCATAAGAAACGAATTAGCTGGTAAGATTTCCAAAGAAAAAACCGCATACTTCCTACTCACACGATCTCGACGATTGTTGGCCTAATGACTGGTCACAATTTACTGGCATCAGTTGCGAGTCGGATGGGCATAAGTAACTAAGACACATGCAAAAGGTGCAGAATAGTAAGCAAGAGAGGGGAGCTGGAAAACCTCTTATATATTTCGGATGAGTTCTAAATTTTTTATAGTATGTAGCAGCATCAAAAGCCGGTGTGCGGAACCTTAATACGCTAAACAAAGCCTACTCCCGACTCAAGACTCTCCCACGGAACAACGGGTTAAATATTACTTCGTGGTAAGGACAGGACAATTAAAGTATCCTGTATTGTGTGGACTTACATACGTACGCCTAATCTGATGATCTAAAGACTCAGTTTTGTCATTATGAATGCTGACGCTTCGCTAACAACCTTTCATTTCTCGGTCGACTCAGTGTCGTTAAATTATCAACCGTAAAACTACCACCAAGTGTGGTTTTTAGTTTTTCCCTAGTATAATATTTGAAAACCGCGCGCAACAAAATGTCTATCGTCTATATCGAGGGGATGTCCGGTATAATTTTGTGGGTCCAGCGCCCTATGGATGAGAAATTCCACCGCTGCTGCCACATTTTTGGTGCTGATATAATCGCTCCAATTCATCTCCCTGGGTGTCAATGAGCGGCCTTTTTTTTAAATAATTCGTTATAATGTTTATGAGGTATTCAGGGTCGCGTATTTCATTTAAGATTTTGATAATGTGTGATAATTTTGCGTGTTGAACGCACTCTTGGCATCCAGGGTAATCAGTGCGCAGTACTTTTTTCTGGCACCTTTCCATCTTTTGCCACTTACTGCATATTTTGCAGTATCGACGACTTCTCGTAGTGTGTCAATAGTGAAACTCTGTTTTATAAAGTCGTCTTGTCTCTCTGAAAATACGCCAGATTTCTGAATGGCTAGCTCCAAGCGTGTTTTATTTTACATTTATATTACGTACATTTTATCCATTGTGTCGAGCATACACAGAAGTCGATACGATGAAGGTTCTTTAGGTGGTTTCTCCGTTTTTGGGAGGAGAACCAAACGCTGTACTTTCCACAAGTCGGAGAATACCTTTTCCTTTATACAAGCGTTGTACATTTTAGCAAACAGAAGACCTTCCTTCAGGTCTACAGTTCTAGATAAGGCTGCACCGATATGTAGAAGCTTAGCTGTTTAAGGGACAAGAAGAAATACCAAAAATTTATATCGAGTCGCTCTTAAAGTTCCCAAAATCGTTCACGTCCTGTATGACGAATACTTCAGCTCAAATTAAATTGAATCTCCATCTGGCATTGCTAAGGATCAGTAGGTCTATATGGAGCGTGACAGCTGGCCAAAGTAATCCAGCCTAAACAACACGCGTCGAAAGTGTGGACAGATTAGGAACTGCTCACTGCACTTCACTCACTAATTTCTCAGTCCGCGTATTTTGAATCCTTATAAAATCCCGATGTCCTACTGGGTTCATAAAGTGATTAAAATCCCCTTTTGTTTTGAAATTTCGCATTTACCCCAATTTGCGCGAATTTTCATTTGTAATTGTATGTGATTTTTGTGTAATTTCAACTGTGTACGTGTCGGCTGCTGAGGCAAGTTAATTTCGCCTTACGAATGTGTGCGTGCGTGTGTGCGTTAAATATCGCTTGCACGCTCCTGCTAAACGTGCCTGGAAATCGAAATGCCGAAATTAATAATTTCACTTTTCATGCGCTCAGCGCGCGCTGCCAATCCCGCGGGCATTAAGGAGCTTTTCTAATACAAAAACAATGGCAGCAACAAAAACCATACGCGTGGCTAATAATTTTTGGCAAACGAAAGCAACAACAACGCGCGTTCCGCCACCAAAACTCGCGGGAATATCAATTACATTTAAGTGTAATTCATTGTAATCAAAATTTTAGGCAGCACATACCGTCAAACTCTCAAAATACACATACTCGTACATACATATACCATATATATATATATATATATGTGTGTGTGTGTGCGTGCATTTAATATGAAATGGGAATATTAATTATGTGCGAATTCCTAATTAAAAATACGTGTATTTATTTAAGTTGTCATAACGGGCGCATAAATAACACATAATTATTAATTTACAAATAGACATGTCACACGCACACACACATACATAACTTCAAGCTTTTAAATTTTACGACATTACTTTAAAGCCTCAATATTTGCATATTTGTTGTAAACTTTAAAAGCCTTGTGGCACAAGCAACGTTGCCAGCTAATCAAAACCAGCATCATTATCTATCTTTATGGGCAATCGACCTGTCAGCTGCACATTCGCTGCCTCTCACACACACACGCACGCACGCCAGCGCATGGACATGTCGGCGCTCAGCGCTCAAATTAAATTGCCATTATTTCGTGGTAATAAGGGCTCAACTTTCACAATTTTATCAAAGATAATCTTGCTTGTACGTCGCTACTTGACTATTGTTAAATTTGAATCAGCAAATGGCAGCGTGGGCAACAACAGCAGCAAATACACGCAGCGCAAATAATCATAATCACTCCGCCGACAATCGTAAAGATCGCTCGTAAATGTTGCGGCAATGACACTTCAGGCGCAGCTACGCAACGCAACGGTATTGTGCCATTGTGCCGTTACTTCGCTGCCGCTGCCGCCGCCAGCGTCGCCTTTTTATCCAGACTAAAGTGAAGGTTGATTTCTGGAATTTCGCTGCGGTTGCGGTTATTTAAGCTCTCTGCTAGCTGTCGCTCTACAACTGTCATTGCTACAGTTATTGCCGTTATCATTGCGATTTGCTGTTATTTTAGTTACATCACTTTTGTCATTATTATGCTTATTTTTCGGTTTGCTGCCGCGGATGCTATCACCTTGGTAGTGTGAGATAAGACTTGTGTGCGATAAAAAACAGGAAATAAAGATAAGGATAACGACTTTGGGCCATAAGCGCAAAACAAACTTCAATTTGAACGAGCTGGAGTGGAAACCTCGGAATCTAGGTTGTGTTGCGAATAAGCTGGCTAATATTGGTACTCTAGTTTAAGCGTTAATGTGATTTTAAGTATATGATTGAGTATATTGTATATAGAATAGCGATCAGAAAAATCCTAAGAACCTTTGACTATTGAACCGCTTTTATAAACAATAAATATTCACATATAAACTCTAATGAAAGCAAGTAAAGAAAGGCTAAATTCGGGTATAATCAAACACTTTATACTCTTGCAAACCTTGTCCGCCTAATTTCTTAAGTTAAGACAGTCGGAAAAGCAGGAAATAAAGAAATAAATGGTATGTTAGAGATAGAGAACGGCCTGAGCTTGGTGCACCAACTTTTGACATTGCTCAGGTTTACAAGAGAATGTATTTGCTTAAATTTTATGAAACAAAAACGAATAAAAGTATATCCAATATTTTGGGTTCAGTTAATTTTGCTAAAATATATTACATATTGATCGATGTATACGTTGTGAAGCCCACAGGAAGTTTGACAATTTTACATTCGGAATTAGAGAGGTATGTATGTATGTATTTAGGTGTGGTATTGATCCGATTTTATCTATTTTTGGCATTATTACATATTATTAATAGAAAAGAATGCTCTCTGAGTTTCATTGATGTACTTCAGTTATATATGAGAGAGACCGAAATGCGTGAGTATGTAGAGCTTGACAAGCTTGGCGACAGGAATAATGCTCGAAAATTCTATGAAAAGATGTGGCGACTAACAGACGGTTTCAGGAGCGGAACATACTCTTGTGGAATCACCAGGGCTGATCTTGTAACCGATGCCCAGAGCATAGTAAATTTAAGGAGGGAACACTTTTCCAGCTTGCTAAATGGCAGTGAAGCCATAAATCTGGAGATGGCGAACCCGATTGCCCAATCGATGGCAGTGAAATACAAGGTCTGTCACAAAAGAAACAGGACTGTTAAAAAAAACAACAAAAAATTAATATTTTTCAAAAGTTATATATTTTTATTCAAAGTAGTTTCCTTGTGCTTCGACACAGCGTTTAGCCCGATCAATTAGCATTTCAAATGAGTGTTTAAGGTCATTTTTCGGAATGCCCCTGAGAATATCGGTCGTCCCCTTTTGGATAGCTGAAACCAGTGTTCTTTCATGGGCAAATGAAGTTTTCCAAATATGTAAAAATCACAGGGTGCCAGATCAGGTGGATAGGGTGAGTGATTAATGGTTAATATGGAGTTTTTTGTCAAAAAATCAGTGACAAGCGTCGACCGATGACACGGCGCATTATCGTGCAACAGGCGTCAGGACCCTGTCTCACGGTATTGTGGTCGAGCACGACGAATGCGTGACAAAAGACGCTTCATAACACCAAGGTAAAACACAGCATTAATCGTTTGGCCAGGTGGGACGAACTCTTGATGTACAACACCCTCGGAATCGTAAAAACAAATTAGCATTGTATTTATTTTTGAGTTCTGAAGACGATTTTTTTTCGGCTTCTTCAGATCGTCACAGGTGTCCTCACGACCTTCTTGGAATCGCTTAAACCACTCATGCACATTATTACGGGATAGGCACTGATCACCATAAACTTTGTATATGTTTCTTTGACCGACTAGATTAGGTTCGAATAGCAATTACATGTCTGAAGCGGCAGGGACCGATGGATTACCGTCCGAGCTATTCAAACACGGAGACCAAGAACTGTCAAGAAACATGCATCAGCTTTTTGTTGAATATGGTCGGACGAAAGAATGCCCAACGATAAGAATTAAAGTATGCTTTGCCCAATCCAAAAAAGAGAGATCCCACAATCTGCGCCAACTACCTTGGGATAAGCCTCCTCAACATCGCTTATAAGGTTCTATGGAGCGTATTGTGTGAAAGATTAAAGCCCACCGTAATCAAACTAATTTGACCTTACCAGTGTAGCCTTAGATCTGAAAAATTCACAAACGACCAGATATTTACCATGCGCCACATCTTTGAAAAGACCTGTCTATTTCAAGCAATTGGGTCTTGTGGTGAACGAGGGCAAGACGAAATATCTCCTCTCATCAAACAGACAGTCGTCTCATTCGCGGCTGGGCTCCCACGTCAGTGTTGACAGTCATAATTTCGAAGTTGTAGATAATTTCGTCTATCTTCGAACCAGCAATAACACCAACAACCTAAAGATGGCTGAAATGTGGTCGCTTTCAGTCAAGAGTTTTTTCGAACTATCCTTTCAACCAAACAATCATTGCCTCGCTACAGTTTTCAAATGTTGTTTTGATACTACAAGTTAGGGAGGAATAAAGAACGAGTAATGTGGCTTAAAACTAGTTGCTTTCAGGCTATCTATCCGACTGTAACTTCTTTCGACCTTGTATGTTTACTAGGCGGTATATACAATCTACCAAAAGACATGTATTCCATTTCCCAATTCTGCTATACTTACAAATATTTTATTGTTTTGAAGAATATTTGGTTCTCTAGCCAACGCCACTCTTCACATGACTAATGCAGTCTTAATCACATCTCGATACTCGTATACCGAGAGAGATGGCGAATATGTATGTGATGTATGATAGAGCCACGATGCTTTGTCTGCGTTTAATTAGTCATACTTAATCGTACGTTTGAAGAACTGCCACGCACTCTTCTACGAACACAGCCGACAATTTCACATCCCATTAAAGATAGAAATGAGGCGATAATGGTGAACAACTAACCAAGGCTTCGAAGCGAAGAGTCTTACCACGGTCTAAGCACATAAAACTATTTTAGTAGGAAAACTGTCACTTATATATGAACTAAAGCAAAGCTTTTGCTTACGGAAGTCACTCTTGTACCTCGCCAACTTTCTCTCTATCTCCTCTGTCTCCAAAAATTTTTCTATCTCCTCCATAATTGTTTATGCTTGTCAAATAATGTTTACTTTTTATTATTATGGCATAATTTAGAGCGTCCTTCGCTGCCAGCCAACGTCAAAATGTCATTTATTTATCGCAAATTCATTTGTGGTTGCCATGAAATGGCACAAACACACCATAACTTTGCTTAGAGCCGAGCAGTCAAATTTAGTTTTATTGCTATTGTTGCTAGCAATTAAATTTTAATTTAATTTTCCTTATAGTTAATGGAAAAGTGGCCGAGAGTGTTTTCATTGGTTTTATTTGTATTTATACGCCTACTCGAGCAGCAGTACCAAACGCGACCGTGGCACTTCGTTCGCCAGCCGACAACTGTCAGTTATGTCACTCAACACCGTGACGTGCCGCGCCGCTGCGTCTCTTCACCACAATGCAGCGTGAGTAAAAACAAAAACAAAAAAAAAAAAACCAACGAAAAGCGTCAGTGGCGCGAAGAAATGCGCGAAAACAATAACAACAAAATACACAAGAGTTACAAAAAACATGGAGTACAAAAAGCCAAAGTGTGTGCTGTCACTTGACGGAAGCTGTTGAAGCTCCCAGCTGCTGGTAGCTGGTGGCTGGCTGCAAACAAGATGAACAAGCTACAGCAGCTGAACAGCGTGTTGACGGGCATTCTGCGGGCTTCTGTGTACACTCAGGTACTCCAGCCGGCTGAAGGTGTCCTGGCAATGCATATACACACACTCGTAAGCACATAAATATTGTTGTTGGTTTTATTATTTTGTGCTGTCATAACGTCATTCTACAAGTTAAAATAATTATTTAACAATGGCTTATGTAATGCGATTGTGTGAACGGTGAATCCTTGCCCAAGTACACACTACGCAAAGCCAATATTATTTCATTCAATAGTAATGCAAATGTATTGCTTCAGCTTCTACAATACATTACAGTTGTAAGTTGTATTGAAATCACTTAACTAATTAGTGCAGGATACGCGAATCCAAAGAAATTGTCCACACAGCTCAAAGTACTTAGAACTAATTAAAAATTGCGAATTGCGATAGAATCTGAATTTGCTAAGCATTCCAGTTGGACTTTTTAGTATAAAGTTGGAAAACGCTTGTATTCAAAACAGCCAACAGTTTAACAGTTTTATTAAATTTTCCGTTAAATTTTTGCAAAATGTGCGTAGTCTTGACATCCAGCAAATTTGACGTACTTATCTCATAAACAGTAAGGGGATCTCAAAAGAGCTTGGTAAAAATATTGAATATTACAATTTTATACACCTTAAATGAAAATGCATGACCTACCAACTACTGGACCAATTGTGACCAAACTAACGCTTTATAAAACCTCAAAATGAAAAAAATATACATTTAAAACACTCCTACCTCCAATAGCTCGACAATTCTATTCACTCTAGAATGTGAACACTGTAATTTAAAAACAAGTAAGGAAGGGCTGAGTTCGGAAATAACCATTTCATACTCTTGCATCATACTGGAGTCAAAGCCAAGAAAATACCGTCAGCTACAAATATTAGTAAGTTATGTGAGGTCCAGGGCAAGTTTTCCTCATTTTTGCCGATATACGCGGTATAAAGTCAACTGGAAGTTCGAAAATCTCTCTATTACCCATATAGGGGTTAAAGAAATTATTAATTCGATTCAACAAAGTTTTGACATATAGGCATACTATTATTAAAAAATTATTCTATTTTGAACAAAGAGCAAATATTAAATTTTGTTTTAAACTTGGGAAAACGTTTACTGAAAAATTTCAAATGGTGAAAAAAGTTAATCGTGATCAGTGCCTATCCCGTAGTAATGTGCACGAGAGGTTTAAGCGATTCCAAGAAGGTCGTGAGGACCTCTGTAACGATCAGAAGTCGGTCGTCTTCAGAAGTCAAAAATAAAGACAATGCTGATTTGTTTTTACGATTCCGAGGGTATTGTACACAGAGTGTTCGTCCCACCTGGCCAAACGATTAATGCTGTGTTTTACCTTGGTGTAATGAAGCATCTTTTGTCGCGCATTTGTCGTGCTCGACCACAATGCCGTAAGACAGGGTCCTAACGCCTGTTGCACGAAAATGCGCCGTGTCATCGGTCGACGCTTGTCACTGATTTTTTGACAAAAAACTCCATATTAACCATTAATCACTCACGCTACTCACCTGATCTGGCACCCTGTGATTTTTACCTATTTGGAAAACTTCATTTGCCGATGAAAGGACACTGCTTTCAGGACATTTCAGCTATCCAAAAGGCGACGACCGATATTCTCGAGAGCATTCTGAAAAATGACCTTAAACACTCATTTGAAATGCTAATTGACCGGGCTAAAGGCTGTATCGAAGCACAAGGAAACTACTTTGAATAAAAAAAAATTAACTTTTGAAAAATATTAATTTTTTGTTGTTTTTTTTAACAGTCCTGTTTCTTTTGCGACAGACCCTGTATGTATATCGTCACTTAAATGGCAAAATAACGTATGATCAAAAAATTCGAAATTGAGTGTTTCATTGATTACGATCCACTACTTCAAATCACATTCAATAAGTACATATGCGTGTGCAACATTTTAAGGTTCTGCGATCAGATGTAACCAAGTTTTAACCAATTTCTAAATTTTGTTTCGCTCATGTTCCGTTTTATAACGAGTTTTATTCTTTCCAATGTAAATTTCTGAAAATGTTGTTATGTACATTATTTTTATTTCATTTTAGGTGACGATATGTAGGTTGCCGTTTGCATATATTTCGGGATAGTGTTGCAATCTGGAAACTTACAATTTTATCGTAAAATTTGAAATTTTTGATGGTATACATACTCGGAATGTTTTGACATACGAGCACTATTTGCGTTGTATAGAGTAACTTAAAATATTCTTCTCGACCAAAGAATGGAATTCGATCGCGAACATTTCCGCACTTTCTTTTCTACGTGGGCGTGGATTAACGTGGATAATAGATGAACTTAATTAAATTTTTGATGATGAAGCTCAATCAAAGACGATGTCGTAGATCACCCCAAGACGAATTCAATGAAGGGCGTCCAAATTAAAATGTTATTTTGAAAACTATTGATGCAGTGCGCAAACATTGCACAAATGTCATGTGATCTCTTGTAAGATTGAGACCACTATGAGCACTATTGGAACTAGCTAACATTGAATGCGAAAAAGAAATCGTTCACGTTAGATCCCACACAATTTGACAGTCGCTCAAAACAAGGCTAAGGAAGTGGTATATAGCCATTTATTTGTCAGTTGTCATTCAAGAAATCAGGAAAATAACTGCCGAATACGCATGACACTGCACCACGACAATGCGAGCTCTCACACATCGACTAAAATAACTTCATATTTGAGAACTCAAAACATCTATTTGATGAATCATCATCCATATAGTCCTAACTTTGCTTCACACGACTTCTTTTTATTCCCGTTATATTCATTGGTGCTTGATTTGTATACTGGAAAGTAAAAGAAACAGCTGGAATTGAAATATTTGTTATAAGAGAAGTGCTTGTAGTCCGCTTTGGCCCATTTTCGTACTGTCAATAAATGTTACGTGCAGAATTTGGTTGAAATCTAAATGTGGCCGGTGCCACCACCATCATCAAGTTTCGACAGCGGGATCTATAAAGCCTTCTGCATTCGGGTATAAAATTGTAGGCCTCTGGCGAATTTATTGATAGCTTTATTGCACCGTCCCACCGCCCATGCAAGCTGTAACTTGAATAAAATGTTCATTAAAAGTTTGAAAAAGGATGCGTGTCCCACTCTCTAATAGATTTGATGTGCATAACTCTCAAACGGTTAAAGCGAAAATAACCAAATTCTCTCAAGATATGATAAATCCTGTGAGAACTCCTACCGATAGTTTGAAAACTAATGAAATCATATTACATGCCCCATAGATCGGTACTGATAAAAAATACTAAAATAAGTCAAAAAGTGAAAACTGCAGAGACGTTAAATTTTTACAATCGAGATGGCATTAGACAGCTTTATAAGAGCAAGTGTCAAAATTGGACCTTGGACGTGCCCAGAGGCGGATCCAGAGTAGAATTTTGGGGGAGGAACTTTATGATTTTGTAATTGATTTGAGAAATGTTGAATTTTAAAGTATAATTTTATTTTTTATACATGTTCCAACATTTAATTTACAGCATAAAACCAACACGGTGTTTGCTTATTTTACTAAATCTTTCTATCATTTATTTAAGTTCCACAGCAATTTCGTAGTTATGTTGAGGGGTGCTAAGCCGTTCAATCTTTTCGCTAGCATTTGTTGCTGGCAAAGTGCAGAATACGTAAAGGAGAATATGAATCGATGGATATATGTATATCCTTATCGCAAGTGCTGAGGCTTTCTAAGGCAAAAAGCACTTGTGTTCTCGTATTCATTTTCATTTTCCATGGTTGTTGAAAAAACGCTACTTTTGCTTTCAGCATCATTCTTTACAGTTCTTTGTTTCCAGGCAAGATTTTCCCAGAACGTCTAATTACGTATTCAATGAGTGAAGTTAAATCCTTTTCTTCCAAATTTAGGTTTAATTTTGGTAACAGCTGACTCAAATTGAAACTTTCAAGAACTTCATCAGAAAACCGCGTTTTTAAATCTTGCATGACTGTGTCAATGAGTGGAATGTATGCAGAAACCCTGTTAAAGTCTTCACAGCTTTGAGGTGGGTGATTGTTTCGATGACTCTGACGACCACATGTTCCGGGTTTTTCCACTTCAACATCTAATTTTTCAACCATCTGTGTAGAATTGAAAAAACTTCTTTAAAGTGATGATCAGAATTCATTCTTCGCGTATTAACTTTGCGTATTAAGTGTTTCAACCAATGTTTTTATGACGTTTGATGTCTTCGCAAGGTCGATTGATTCGTTTCGCAGAATCACACTAAGTGGATGCGTCAGTGACAAAACATCTTCTTCTTCTTAATTGGAGTAGACACCGCTTACGCGATTATAGCCGAGTTAACAACAGCGCGTCAGTCGTTTCTTCTTTTCGCTACGTGGCGCCAATTGGATATTCCTAGCGAAGCCAGGTCCTGCTTCAATTGGTCCTTCCAACAGAGTGGAGGTCTTCCTCTTCCTCTGCTTCCCCCGGCGGGTGCTACGTCGAATACTTTCAGAGCATTCGGACAACACGGCCTAGCCAGCGTAGCCGCTGTCTTTTAATTCCCCGAACTATGTCAATGTCGTCGTATATCTCGTACAGCTCATCGTTCCATCGAATGCGATATTCGTCGTGGCCAATGCGCAAAGGAACATAAATCTTTCGCAGAATTTTTCTCTCGAAAACTCGTAACGTCGACTCATCGGTTGTTGTCATCGCCCAAGCCTCTGCACTATACAGCAGGACGGGAATTATGAGCGACTTATAGAGTTTAGTTTTTGTTCGTCGAGAGAGGACTTTACTTTTCAATTGCCTACTCAGTCCGAAGTAGCACCTGTTTATCAAGAGCAATCCTGTGTTGGATTTCCAGGCTGACATTGTTGGTGGTGTTAATCCTGGTTCCTAAATAGACGAAATTATCTACAACTTCAAAGTTTTGACTGTCAACAGTGACGTGAGAGGCAAGTCACTATCGCGGCTATTGAGGCCGATGATATCAATATCATCGGCATACGCCTGCAGCTGTACACTCTTATAAAAGATTGCACCTGTTCGTTTAAGTTCTGCAGCTCGAATTATTTTTTCCAGAAGCAGGTTGAAGAAGTCGCCCGATAAGGAGTCGCCTTGTCTGTAACCTCATTTGGTTTCGAACGGCTCGGAGGGGTCCTTCCCGATCCTGACGGAGCTTTTGGTGTTACTCAACGTTAGTTTACACAGCCGTATTAGTTTTGCTGGGATACCAAATTCAAACATCGCGGCATAAAGGCAGCTCCTTTTCGTGCTGTCGAAAGCAGCTTTTAAATCGACGAAGAGGTGGTGTGTGTCGATTCTTCTTTCACGGGTCTTTTCCAAGATTTGACGCATGGTGAATATCTGGTCGTAACGTGAGAGTACTGTGATCAAACTGAAAGGTGAATTTTTAATTTATACTTCTGGTGTATTTCGAATCGGTAATTTTTTTTCCGTAAGTTGGATGAAATCTATACTAAATTTCACGTCAAAACAATCATCGGTTGCTGTCATCGTCCAACCCTCTCCACCATATAGCAGGACGGGAATTATGAGTGACTTATAGAGTTTTGTTTTTGTTCATCGATAGAGGTCTTTACTTCTTAATTGCCCACTCAGGCTGAAGTAGCACCTGTTGACAAGAGTTATACTGCGTTGAATTTCGAGGCTGACATTGGTGTTGGTGTTAATAAAGGTGCCTAGATAGACGAAATTATCTACGACTTCGAAGTTATGACTCTCGCGAGTGCGACGACTGTTTGTTTGATGACAGGAGATATTTCGTCTTGCCTTTGTTCACCACCAGCCTCATTTGCTTTGCTTTCTTGTCCAGTCTGGAGAAAGCAGAACTAACGGCGCGCGTCTTGAGGTCGATGATATCAATATCAGATTAAAGAAGTCGCACGATAGAGAGTCGCCTTGTCTGAAACCTCGTTTGGTATCGAACGGCTCGGAGAGGTCCTTCCCGATCCTCACGGAGCTTTTGGTGTTGCCGTATTAGTTTTGCGGGTATACCAAATTCAAACATCGCGGTATAAAGGCAGCTCCTTTTCGTGCTGTCGAAAGCAGCTTTGAAATCGACAAAGAGGTGGTGTGTGCCGATTCTCCTTTCACGGGTCTTTTTCAAGACTTGGCGCATTGTGAATATCTGGTCGGTTGTTGATTTGCGAGGTCTAAAGCCACACTGATAAGGTCCAATCAGTTTGTTGACGGTGGGCTTTAATCTTTCACACAATACGCTAGATAGAACCTTATACGCGATGATTGTGGGGTCTCCCTGTTTGTGGTTTGGGCAGAGCACACTTAAATTCCAATCGTTGGGCATGCTTTCGTCTGACCATATTTTACAAAGTAGTTGATGCATGCTCCTTATCAGTTCATCGCCGCAGTGTTTGAATAGCTTGGCCGGTAATCCATTGGCCCCCGCTGCTTTGTTGTTCTTTAGACGGGTAATTGCTATTTGAACTTCTTCATGGTCGGGCAATGTAACGTCTGCTTCATCGTTATCGATTGGGCATCGAGTTCGCCTTCTCCTGGTGTTGTGCGTTCACTGCCATTCAGCAGGCTGGAGAAGTGTTCCCTCCATAATTTAAGTATGCTCTGGGTATCGGTGACTAGATCACCTTTGGGGGTCTTGAAACCTTCAGTTAGCCGCCGTATTTTTTTGAAGAATTTTCGAGCATTACCCCTGTCAGCCAGCTTATCTAGCTCTTCATACTCACGGATTTCGTCCTCTTTCTTTTCCTGTTTGCAAATGCGTCTCGCTTCCCTCTTCAACTCTCGGTATCTATCCCATCCCGCACGTAATGAGGTCGATCGTAACGTTGCGAGGTAGGCAGCCTGTTTTCTCTTCGCTGCAACACGGCACTCCTCGTCGTACCAGCTGTTCTTTTGCATTTTCCGAAAACCAATGGTTTCGGTTGCAGCTGCACGTAGGGAACTTGAAATGCCGTCCCACAGTTCCCTTATACCGAGTTGTTGACGAGTGTCAGAAAGCAGGAGTGCAAGTCGAGTAGAAAATCGTTCGGCTATATGTTGTGATTGCAGCTTCTCGACGTCGAACCTTCGTTGTGTTTGTTGACGTGCGTTTTTTGCTGCACAGAGGCGGGTGCGAATCTTGGCTGCAACAAAATAGTGGTCCGAGTCGACGTTAGGACCTCGGAGTGCACGCACATCTCAAAACCCTGGAGACGTGTCTTCCGTCTATCACAATATGATCGATCTGGTTGGTAGTTTTTCGATCCGGAGACAGCCAGATGGCTTAATGAATCTTCTTATGCTATAATCTAGTACTACAGATAACCATATTTCGGGCTCCGGCGAAGTCGATCAGCCTCAACCCATTTGGGGATATTTCCTCATAGAGGCTGAATTTACCGACCGTCGTGCCAAAGATACCTTCTTTGCCCACCCTGGCTTTCAAGTCGCCAAGCACGATGTTGAAGAACTTCGCTTTGATGTGGATTGCGGCTAGACGTTCATCCACCGGAGTGAATGATAGTACTCGGCGACGGAGTCTCTCTCCCACCACGAATCCCACACCAAACTTGCGCTCCTTTATATGGCCACTGCAGTAAATGCCACAAGGACCTATTCGTCTCAGTCCTTGTCCCGTCCATCGCATTTCTTAGACGGCGGTGATGTCAGCCTTCACTCTAACGAGGACATCAACCAGCTGGGCAGCGGCACCTTCCCAAATTAAGGGACCGGACATTCCAGGTACATGCCCTCAATTCATAGTCCTTATTCCGTTTGCCATGGTCGTCATCAAAAAGGTGGTCATTCATCTGAGGCTTCTTGCTTCTTTTCAATGGGGTTGTTTTTTTACGTGGCGGGTCCCAAACCCAACGCACAACCCTATGTAGGGGATGTTTCGCCGTCAAACGGATGTTCCCTAGGCTACCCAGAGGATACTTGGTCAAAGACCGGAAGTCGTGAGCTGTTTGAGCCATGTGTAAAATAATCGTTTGTGGCCTCTCCCAAGTGAATGGCGATAAGAGAACTTTCCTCACTTGCGGAAACTTCTACACATGACCCCATCCTCCTCCAACTGGTCTTGTAAAATATCCATTATTATTCTTAATGGTAGTAGTCTTTTAACATTTCCACCTAAAACTTATCAGTAGTCTTTACCTTTCCACCCCTAATGTTGGCTTCGTAAACATGGTTTTCATCAAGGAACGAACGCTAGTAGCGGTAGTTTATCGGACAAGTTTTGTTTCGTTCGTTATTTATAACCCTGATATTGCTAGTAAACAAAGGGATACATGTTTTTGAGGTAATTTTCCATTTTCATTTATTTTACTTATTGGGTTTGTCAATAATCACGTACCGAGACTGCAAGGAAACATTTATTTGAATAAATGTCGTAGTTTAACACCATGTCAACAAAAGGTTTCACTCAGGCACTTAATGATGATTATTAACAAATGAATATACTTGTATATGTTATACTCGCCATACCTTAGAGAGTGGCACGTCGAACGAACAACTGATAGAAGCTTCCATAGCACCTTAATTAATCTGTTCCCATGACGATAGAGTTTATGTAACCAGAATGCCTCTGGATCAAAATAATTTTATTACGTTTGTATCGCTATAATATTAACAGTTATAATCTCTTGTATTGAATTCAACGTAATAAGTATGAAGCGATAGAAGACCAGAGCTTAAACTTCGTTCGCGTATGTATATATATAGTATAAGTCTGATGAATCGAAAAC
>NC_052500.1:32098519-32138906 GCF_016617805.1 Bactrocera tryoni | reverse complement strand
TATAATGGGTTGTAAAAAAAAGTCTTGCGGTATTTTATTGATTTTTTTTTATTGAAATTGAAATGAATTTTTGATGACTCATGTCCAGCTCTTGACTGATGCTACGGCTGCTGCTATGCCGGTCTCTTTCGACCAACTCAGCGATTTTATCGCAATTTTCGAAGGCAGGCCTTCCGGAGCGTGGCGCATCTTCGACCACCTCTACACCAGAACGAAAACGTTGAAACCATCGTTGTGCGGTGGAAATGGAAACTGTATCGGGTCCATAAACTGCACAAATTTTATTGGCGGCTTGAGATGCATTTTTGCCTTTATCGTAGTAGTACTGTAAAATATGCTGTATTTTCTCTTTATTTTGCTCCATGTTTGCGACGCTATAACTCACGAATGACTTAAAAGAAACGACAATCAATCAAATACGTGTTAGCGCGTGAAATGAGCTTTCCAAAAAGGTATAGCATGGCCCGATGCGACGAATAAAACTAGAACTACGCGCTTTCAGCGCCAACTAGCGAAAATACCCCAAGACTTTTTTGACAATCTATTATAAGACCTGTCGCAAAAGAAACAGAACCTTTTAAATATAACTGTTTCTGGTTGCGCCACCTATTGGTGGGTATGTGAAATAAAAAGTTTGATCTCTTGTTGACATTTCGTAAAAATTTTAAGACAATTGGATAACTACAATCGATGTTATCGATCAAAAAGTGACAGCAGCTTTTGGTCATCGGTCGTAAAATGCAAAGAGCAAATATTAAATTTTGTTTTAAACTTGGGAAAACGTTTACTGAAACATTTTAAATGATGAAAAATGTTTATAGTGATCAGTGCCTATCCCGAAGTAAAGTGCATGAGTGGTTTAAGCGATTTCAAGAAGGTCGTGAGGACCTCTGTGACGATCAGGAGTCGGTCGTCTTCAGAACTCAAAAATAAAGACAATGCTGATTTGTTTTTACGAGTCCGAGGATATTGTACATGAAGAGTTCGTCCCACCTGGCCAAACGATTAATGCTGTGTTTTACCTTGGTGTTATGAAGCGTCTTTTGTCTCGCATTCGTCGTGCTCGACCACAATACCGTGAGGCAGGGTCCTGACGCCTGTTGCAAGCTAATGCGCCGTGTCATCGGTCGACGCTTGTCACTGATTTTTTGACAAAAACTCCATATTAACCATTAATCACTCACCCTACTCACCTGATCTGGCACCCTGTGACCAGGACACTGGTTTCAGGACATTTCGGTTATCCAAAAGGCGACGACCGATATTCTCAAGAGTATTCCGAAAAATGACCTTAAACACTCATTTGAAATGCTATTTAACCGAGCTAAACGCTGTATCGAAGCACAAGGAAACTACTTTGAATAAAAAAATATTTTGAAAACTTTTGAAAAATATTAATTTTTTGTTGTTTTTTTTAACAGTCCTGTTTCTTTTGCGACAGATTATATATTCTGATTTTGACGGTCAGTTTGAATAGCAGCTGTCAATCTGAACGATTTCTTCAGATATTGTGTCAATGTTTTGAACAACACAGCTCTACAAAAACTATTTTTTTTTTTGTTGCTTGAATGTCTTAGCAAATTTAAAGCGTGATGCATTTCGCGGTTCTCTACTTTGATAGAAAAAAACCCAGAAACTTCAAATTTATTGGAGAAAGTTTATTATCATTTTAAAGAACATTCTTTGTCATTTATTTTTTGAAGATTATCTCTTCCAAATCTTGGCCGTGGCTACGCCTCAGATGGGACATCCGTTGCGTCCACTTCTCCATGACACGTTCGAGCATTTTCACTAGTAACTGGCGAATGACAGTCGTGATATTTTGCTACAAGGCCTAAATTAATGCGGGATCATCCATAGACTTTATACTTTACATATACCCACAGAAAAAAGGTTAACGGTATGATATCACACGATCTTGGTGGCCAATCGATCGGCCCAAAACGTGAAATTATCTGCTCACCAAAGTGTTCTCTCATTAAATCCATTGACTGATGCGATGTGTGGGAAGTGGCGCCGTTTGTTTTAAAACCAAATATTACCGAGTTCACGAGTTTCAATTTCAGGCCACAAATAGTCGGTTATGATGACGCAATAACGGTCGCCATTGACGATGAAGAAATATGGACTGGCCAAAAACCTTACCAAACCATGGTTTTTTCTGGATTAACTAAATTTTTGACGGTTTGTTACACTAAAGATTTTGTTTTGTTTTGTCAAATATTTACTCACTTTGGTTATTTGCTTTAAAATAAGAAATAATTAGAAACAAAATATTTCCGATACTATGATATTTCTAAAAAATGTTCTCAAAACTAAACGCAATACAATTAAAAACTCGATTTTTGTTTTAATCAATTAGTAATAATAATAGAAACATCAGGATATCTTCATTTAATATTTCGTGGCGCCTCCTTTTTTTATCACAGGATTTATTCGTTCGGGCATGGAATCAACTAATAACTGTAAAATTTGTGTTGGAATCCCGTTATACCAAATGTCTTCAATTATTCGATTTAATTCTGACAAAGTCCGTGGTCTCTTCTAGGTTATCCGCGCTTTTATGATGTGCCAACGGTTTTTTACGGAGCTTATATCAGGACTGTTCCCAGGCCAGTCCAGTGATAAAACACCCAATTCTGGTAAATATTTATCCGAAAAAAATTAAAATGTGTATTAACCATGACTTTGTAAAACAGAAATGTTTGTACGGTTATGTAATATAAAAAAATGTTACTTACCGATTTGGCTTAATGGTATGGGCAGAATCATCCTGAAAAGTTACTATGTCTTCAATTGAAAGGACCAGGTTTTCCTGTAAGATCTGTTGGTATTTAATGGCTTTTATATTTCCAACAATCAAAACCAAATGTCAAACATGATGACAGAAAAAACACCCCCAGATCATCCGACTCCCCCGTGCCTGACGGTACGTTTGACACACTCATTATAGAAACGTTCACCAACTCTTCTGCAAACGTACGACATTCCGTCTAAACCGAAGCTATTAATTTTGGACTCATCTGAAAATATGAATTTTCCCCAATATTTCTTGGTCCAAATTTTGTGCAGTTTCGCCCATTGTAGGCGTTTTTACCGTCAATAGTGTTTTTTTGACAGGTCGACAGGCAGTTAGTCCGGCTTCTTGGAGGCGCCCTCATACTATGCGCGTACGGATTTCGGTTCCATTTAATTCTTAAACTTCGTTTCTGATGTCTTCAGCTGTTTTAAATCTGTTCTGAATACTAATCCGATAAATAATAGTAGTCTTCTACTACATCGATTTTTTCCCGTTTTTTTGTCCGCTACTGTATATATTCCTATTTATAAGCCTCTTAAATTTCATCTTGCGAAACTGAAGATCGTAAATATCATTTAGATAAGTTATATTTACTACTAAATCTGACTTTCATCCATCTCAAGCCTTTGCTCTAAGTTAGTGTAAAGATTACGAGTTTAATTTAAAACAACGTCACAAACATACATAAATAAAGTTCATTTATTTAATAATTTAAAATGTAATCACAACAGAAATTAATATTTAGGATGTATTTAACTCAGCGACAACTACATATGTACGTTGCATTTTATATTTCGGGATTAGAGAACAAAAATAAATATTAATCACCAATTATTGCTATCCATTAAGATCTAAATAGTGCACCTTTTGCACCTTTGTGGAATCACGTGTGCGTTCTGAACGTCAATCGTCTCTTCAAGTGTCGAAAAACGCTGGCGCTACGGGTAAATACAAGATTCTTTACCTATCTGGATTTCAGAGACGTATTTTTTACCATTTCTCCCGACCAATCGACACGAGCCTTTCCTTTTGGTTACAGCCAAACCAACTTACAATATTGAATGCATCCTGGTCCCGCTAATGCCCATAGTTGTCTTAATCTAACGATAAGTCACATGACGAACTTGTAGTATTGGTTCGCGCACAGCATCAGTAATTTCTGGAACAACAACTGATTTTCGACGACGTTCACGAAAATCTTCTTGGAGTGATCTATAACCTTGATTGGTTTCAACATACCATCGATAAACACTGGTCCTTGGCGGAGCTTCATCGCCAAAAAGTAAATAGTCAATGTGCTGTGCTGTTGCTGAGTTAATCCACGTCGAGATATAAAAAAATTCGCACGAAAATGTTCCCAACTTAATCATTTTGTTCTAAGATGAATATTTTAAGTTACTGTTAATTTGTTATTTGTTTGTGTTCGTGTGATTCTCCTCTGTTGGGTTATTATTACTATAAAGCCAAAATATTCCTCATATCATTCGTTTCCGTAAGTACTTACTAGATCTAAAAAGCACCCTATATGCATGTACAAAGGCGCTCATTTTTTGGTTTGAAATATTTCGTGTTTCCATTTTGACTTGTCACTTTGACTAAAGACCATCGTGGTGTTTTATAGTACTTTAAACCTGAAATTACATATATTTTTGGTTAGAACAACCGTTAGGTGCATAAATAAATATTTATGAAGTGTATAATCATGTACAAACTGCTACTAGTTTGCTGTTATTTTTAGCGATAATTTCGGGTAATATTTTCTGGTACGAAGCGCAGCTCACGCTAACCGTAAACGCGACCGCAAACCACTAACCCGTGTGAGCTTCCATGTAGGTGTTGACTTTAGCCCATTAAATTGCATGCCACCGGCGACCAGCCAACGGTGCCTAGGTGTTTTTCACAACTGCCCACGTTACTCACCAGTTGTTGTTGGTGTAGTGGTTTCGCCTCCCTATTGTGCCTACAGCCCAACCAGGGTAAATGCCCGGTCTCCACTTCTAACGTGTTGAAATTGCGCTAACAGAAAGTTAAAATGGCTGTCAAGATGCAAAACGCATACGTTGCACGCTTCGTGCAGCACAGGGCAACCGGAGAGAAAAAATCGAAAATTAGTAAACAAACTTACCGTAATCAAGCGTTGCATACTTGGCGGTAACTGGTTAAGTATAGCCTCTCAAAATGGTAAAATTTATTAATATGTTAATAATTGTGTGTAACATGCACCAAGCACATGCAACAGCAAACACCATACACCATACACTTTCAACTAGAAATACTTTTACAGCAAAATTATATTACGGGATTTATTGTTTTTGTTTGAAAGCTACTAGTTATGTATTTATGGGGTTTTAGCACGCAAGCGTTCGGGCATTAAGTCAATTCTGAGCGTCGACTGTGGCATAGGGCCACAATATTGAGTTGAATGAGAGCGACATGGGTTGCAGTAGGAGGGCTAGCATAAATTAATGAGACCAGCAATTGTCGTGTTTCATACGCCACATTCCATTATTTACTCAAGATTTATCAGTATGTTTTTAATACATTTATTGGTGCTAACAAATGTTTGGTTTGGACGAGAATTTTCTCCCATATAGTATGGTGTGCAACTTGCCGTAATATACGAAGGACACTCAGACATCTTCAAATGCGTCCAGAAATTTTATTTTGTATAAATATATTATCTTCAATTTCTCATTAAATTTATTTTCTAATTTATATCCGAAAAATTAATGAGTTAAATTAGATAAATTGCGTTTCATTTTAAGTGATGAAGCTGATTGAGCTGAGCGGCTAAACTTTAGAACACTATTGAAAACAATTCGAGATATTATCGAAATATGAAAAAAAAACTTTTTATTCATTTCAATCTAGTTTTTCCTCTCAATATGGGTTATAATGCGAACTACCCTAACAGTGAAATGAGGGAATCTGGAATGAGAATATGAGTTGGAGCAAATAATGGATGAAAATGATTTATATATACCTTATTCATGAAAATATTTAATGTGCTCTTGTTTTTAAAATATTAATAATTGCATATATAAGTAATATTTTGATAAAATATAATAAAAATTAAGTTTTTTAATCATGACGGAGATTTTGTGTACTTTTTCGCGCCTGCAAACATCACGTAATTTCTATCCACAGGTTTCTTACGGAGGATAAGGGGAAATGTTTAAGGTTTCACTAAAAATCAAACAAGGAGATATCTTTAGTGGTTAGCACCAGAAAAAATTATTAGCTTTATAAAATGGAACAAGTAAGGAAGGGCTAAGTTCGGGTGTCACCGAACATTTTATACTCTCGCATGGTAAAGTGATAATCGAGATTTCATTATCCGTCATTTAAATATTTTTCAAATACCGTATTTTTGTAAAGTTTTATTCCGCTATCATCATTGGTTCCTAATGTTTATACTCGTATTATACAGAGAAGGCATCAGATGGAATTCAAAATAGCTTTATATTGGAAAAAGGCGTGGTTGTGAACCGATTTCACCCATATTTCGTACATGTCATCAGAGTGTTAAGAAAATATTATTTACCGAATTTCATTGAAATCGGTCTAGTAGCTCCTGAGATATGGTTTTTGGTCCATAAGTGGGCGGCGCCACGCCCATTTTCAATTTTTAAAAAAAGCCTGGGTGCATCTTCCTTCTGCCACTTCTTCCGTAAAGTTTAGTGTTTCTGACGTTTTTACCTTTGTATGGGAGGTGGGCGTGGTTATTATCCGATTTCTTTCATTTTTGAACTGTGTATGGAAATGCCTGAAAAAAACGGCTCTGTAGAGTTTGGTTGACATAGCTATAGTAGTTTTCGAGATATGTACAAAAAACTTAGTAGGGGGCGGGGCCACGCCCACTTTTCCTAAACAATTGGGTCCAAATATGCCCCTCCCTAATGCGATCCTTTGTGCCAAATTTCACTTTAATATCTTTATTTATGGCTTAGTTATGACACTTTATAGGTTTTCGGTTTCCGCCATTTTGTGGGCGTGGCAGTGGGCCGATTTTGCCCATCTTCGAACTTAACCTTCTTATAGAGCCAAGGAATACGTGTACCAAGTTTCATTATGATATCTCAATTCTGACTCAAGTTACAGCTTGCACGGACGGACGGACAGACAGACATCCGGATTTCGACTCTACTCGTCGCCCTGATCACTTTGGTATACATAACCCTATATCTGACTCTTTTAGTTTTAGGACTTACAAACAACCGTTATGTGCCAAAACTCTCGTTGGCAACATTGTTGCGAGAGTATAAAAAGGAAAATAAGGTTTGTCAGGACAAATAAAGTTTTTAATTTAGAGTGGCACTTTTAAGGCTTCGTCAGCGTTGCACACCGTCACAGTAACCCTCTCTTAGAGAGCCGTAGATGTTGCGATGAAGGCGGGCTTTAGGTGATACATGGAAACTTTGACCTAACGTTGACTTAGAAAACGAAGTAATTAGAAGTGTGGTTGGCAACCTTTAATAAGCCTCTGTAAGGTGCCAATAATAATGGCTTAATTCTAGCTTGCTGTGAGCGAACAGTTTAGTTGGGGTATGCCAAATATCGACGGGTCGCAGCTTTCACATAAGATAGTTCTTTCACTATCACTACCTCGTTTGGCTTGCTGTTACATTCGATAAAATATCCAAAGGCAGACGAGGCGTAGTGCCGTAAACGAGCACCGAAGGCGTACGCCCATGTCCTCCTTAAAGGTTGCATTTAACCACAATGTAATAATTACATCTAGCAATCCAGCCACTAAGCAAGGCCGTAACAACTACCAGTGCAGTTATGTTTGGTATTGGTAAAACCTCTGTCGTAACGGACCCACTATATCGACGCGCAAGTGCCCAAATCGTTGACTGGAAAGCTGTCGGCGCTGTAGTACACTCTTGCATTGTTGGATGATTTTATTCCATTGACACCTAATGCAATTCTTGGCAAATAACTTACTCTCACTTTGAGTCCTAGGCCAAACAAATCGCTTGACCATCAGCCTTGCAGTAGCATGTGTGCCAGGATGCGACAATTTGTGTGTTTTTTGCAGGAATATTGAGCAAAATTTCGATGTTAAAAAATTTATAATATATATAATATATTTATAATATAAATGGACGTAGGCGACCCGTGGAAACATCGTGGTAAAGCAAATTTCTTTAGCTTAAGAGAATGATGGGTTATATTATTCAGACACGAGTTTGATTCTCCATTGTCGACTTGATCCACGGCTAACTCGTCGTAATTGATTGCAGCAGCGGTCAGTTTTTGTATTCGTAAAATAGATAAGGGGCGAAATCTCTTCATCCTTATCATGATGTAAATCGGTAGTAGTTTACGTTTTTAAGTCGAGCTGCCTGGTTTGTCGGTCTGTAGCCTAGGGCAGCGACTGACGAAAAGCGCAAAAGAGGGGGGTTTAAGGTCAGTGTACACATGACAGGCACAACACTGTCAGCACTCGATCATAAGTGCGGGCCGTTACTTACTACCGTTCCTGCAGGACTTTTCTACATTATTAGCAATTAAATTGTGATTTCAAAAAATTAACTCGAAAAAGACTAACCACCAAACAGTCAGTAAAAATGTCCTGTTTTACTCAAGGAAAAATGTTTTTTTTTAAAGCAATTCGAATGGACTACTCAGAAACAATGTAGTTGCCAAGTGCTCATTCATCGGAACAGAGCAACAATGGAATAAAATGAATAAGAGTAAAGTGAATAAGAAGATGAAATATCTATAAAACCGGTATTTTTTCAGTGAACCCAGCAATCTAAGACCTAATAAACTTGGGTATGACAAAGCAATATTTCAAGCGCTAAATGTGAAAGGATGTTGTTTAATTACATTTGCATAAAATTTTCGGAGATTGGTATGGAAAATTTGGACCATTTTTTGGTTCTCAAATATGGCAATTCTTGAAAGTTGCGGCTTTTGTGAAAGTTATGACTATTCTGGAAAGTGAGTTAAATACCAAATTATGAAGGATTTCTGCAAAATATGCTGTCAGAATTAAAGAGCAAATTTACTATCAAATTAGAATTTGTAAGTAGTTATCTGAATAAATTTATGGATAATTTTAGTCAATTATAGTGAGGAACAGAAAGAGAGATTCAATCAGTAAAAAAACGTTGTTGAAACCATCATGTTATGGCAGATTACTGGTGGTCCTTAAAAACGTACTGTCACCTGGAAAATTATAAAAGAAAAGATCATAGAAGACGTTTTATTGAAACATAGCACATGTTTTCGACATTATTCTCTCTCCGTTTATTGAAATGTATCCTTACCATTGATACGTTCATAAACTGTGGCATAGGCAAAAAATAGTAAGATATTTTATTTTTTTTCGCACAGAAACCTATTCGTGCGTGTGACTTATGGCTATTCAGCAAACTCAAACGAACGCTACGCGAACACCGTTTATAGTCTATTGAAGACATTTAACGTGAATCGTCATGCGCATAGAAGACTATTCCGGAAATTGACTTTAACAACTGTTTCGAGGTTTGTAACAAACGTTGGCACAACTACATCGAGGCCAAAGAGGATTACTTTAAACTAAAAAGTAAAAATATTAAAATTATGGACAAAGTCTTAATATTTTATGGTCTTAATTGTAGATTCAAAATCGGTCTTATTTCCAAAGCAACTGAACCACTGTAGACTAGTGATAGTTTTATTAATATTTTCGGCATATTCGTTCATATACGTATCCAAAAAAATGCTCAAAAACTAAAAAATTCAGTAGTTTTCTTTCAAAACAAAAATTCCAAGATCAAATTTTTTTATCAGTCGCTATAGATTACTTAATTATTCAATGTGGCACAAGGATCAAACTCAATGTGCATATTAATTTGCTAAGACTTACAGCACTTTTTGAGCTAACAGGCTACCTCTACATCATTCCTTTTCCACTTCAAAATTCCATCCCAAGAAATTTCTTAGAAACTCAGACTTTCTACCTTTAACAAAACAAGAGCTAGAGGACATTTGTGCCTTCGTCCTTTTCTACTTTTCCTTTATTGAATGCAAGTTGTAATGCGAATGGCGATTGTATTAACTTAAGTTATGCGAAAATTGCTGCAGCAAAATGCTGACCTAATTTAAACGGTAGAATTATCTCGCATTAAGCCGCAATCTGCGCAAATAAATATGTATGCATGTATATGTAAGTGTGTGCATGCAACATATTTTTATACAAAAGTGGAATAGCCATGGCTTATATTGACCGCTTACCTCATTCAATACGGCGCAAGGCAACGGCAGTGCCATTGCGATTAAAAAATGCTTAATACATTTTGCATTGATCCGTATCGTTTACTTATTTATAGGTCTTTACGCTCGCATATTTGTGAAATGATGGAAAACGAGGTCAGGGCAATAACAATTCAATAGCCTTTTCTACAACGCTGTTGCAGCCCTTGCTGTTGTTGTTGTTATTATTGTTATTTCCCATAAAAGCGTAGTGTATTTGTATGTCTGTGAAATTTTAAATAAGCTCACACACTCGTACACACGGCTGATGCACCGCACTTAGCAGCTGGACCAAGTGACTTTGTTGACCTGTCGACTGTGGCTTGCGGCCCGGCTGGCCCCCCAACTATACGGCCTGCGCCTTTCGCAGCATAGCCGCGTCGTAATTTGGCTTATGTTGCCAGCATTTGCTGCCTAAGTGCATTTAAATATATTTGAATGACATTGACATGCACAAACACACACTCAGACATAGTACTTGCTTCAGTTTGAGAAGAGGAAAAAATGCAAGTATTTTTAACTTTACTGAATTGTAGACTGCGCCTACTCATGTATGTACGAAATCTGATATATATACATACATATATACGTATTAAAATATATGTACATATGTGTATTTGTGTTAAGAGCAGCGGGTTAAGGCAATATTTATGCAACTGTGGTCGCATTTCTTTTGTTTTTGCTGTCAACAGCAGACTGTCGCTAATGAAATTTGTGTGTGCATATGTGTTGTTGTTGCTTTTCTCAACAAATACAAAAACGCAGCCGACAAAGTGAATTTATACAAGTCGATGTGTTGTTTTGTGCGGTGCGCCGGGGCGTATGAGCACCATGGCTTAAATGCGGGATGAGAGCAGACGCAAATACATGTGAATTTATGCTTAAGTGTGCGTGTGCATACTCGTACGCAAGCAGTAAAACGGGCCTATATAACTATTTGCCAGAAATAGGCTGAGCAAAGAGCTCTGATATGTATGTAAGTACACATTTAATCGCAGTGTTGTTGGTAGAGCGAGAAAGCGGCATTGTATTGCAGTTGGCGGTTGAACCGTTATGTTCCATTGTGGTGCATTTATCATTTTTCACGCCAACGAAATATGCAACTACTTGTTAGCTTCATTATTGTTGTTGCCATTACGATTGTCGCACTATCAAGCTATTTAAGTGTTCTCTCAAGCATTGACTTTGTCGGCACCTTTTTAACTTAACTTCAACTGAGGGGAAATTAGCTTTTAAACCCTTTAATTGAATAAAATTTTCGTTATTGATTAGGCAGACTAGAATATCGTAAAAACATATTCAGGTAATTTACAAAATAGTCTCGACACACACTATGCATAAACATAAAGGTATATATGTATATGAGTATACAGCTATGTATTTATGTATTAATCGCTGTATGTGAGGTATATTGTGCTGTGATTTTTTGCCATATTTTGATTTAATTGTTTTTGCTGTAGAACAACAATGGCAAAATTTTTAGCTGCAAAAAACGGGCAAAAACGGAGATTGAATGACATAATACACTTTGAAAGCTCACCTCATGTTTGGTATTCTCCGCTTTTAGTGCTTGAAGTTCAGTTCTGATTTTGTAGAATTTTATAAAGAGCGAGGATGATCCAAGTAGAGGTACTTTTTTCAAGTTCAATTTTCTATAGCCTTTTTTGACAGATCACGCGTTAGTCTATGGATTGTTGTATTTGTGCAGTATTGTTTGGCATTTTAATATGGAAAAACTTACGCCTGAATAACGCTTACAAATCGTTCAATTCTATTACGAAAATTCACGTTCTCTAAAGAATGTGTTTCACGCGTCTCACTCAACTTATGGTCCACCTAATCGGCCTACTGAGCGTACTATTCGCAACATCATCAGCCATCTTGTGACCCAGCAATCATTATTGGATAATATTTGACCAAATTCAGCACGCAGTGAAGAAAATATAGCAGCCGTAGCGGAGAGCGTACATGAAGACAGTGGAGAGTCGATAGAACGACTTGATGCATTTAATGTCGAGACCTTAAATTGAAATCGTACAAAATACCGCTTGTACAATAACTGAAGCCACTCAACCTTCCCAAGTGACATCGCTTTGCTCTATGTGCTCTTGAACAGTTCCAAGAAATTCCGGTGTTTTCGAGCCAAATTTTGTTTAACGATGAGCCCCATTTCTGACTCAATAGGTATGTAAACAAGTAAATTGCCGCATTTGGGACGAAGAGCAGCCTGAAGAGGTTCAAAAGTTACAATTTCAACCAGAAAAAACAACGGTTCGGTGTGCTTTGTGAACCGGTGGAATCATCGGTCTATGTTCATTCAAATATGATGCCAGTGTGAACGTAACCGTCAATGGCGACCGCCATGATAACTGACTATTTGACGCTTGAAATTGAATTTAGTGTTCTGGACGACATTTGGTTTCAATAAGACGGCGCCACTTCTCACAAGTCGCATAAATCCGGAGATTTATTGGGGAAACACTTTGGTGAGCAGATAATTTCACGTTTTGGACCGGTCGATTGGTTACCAAGATCGTGTGATATCACAACGTTAAACTTTTACCTGTAGAGATATGTATCGTTTAAAGTCTATGAGGAGAATCGCGCTTCGATTCAGGCCTTGGCGCAAACCAACACGCGTGTCGTTCGCCAGTTATCAGCAGAAATGCTCGAACGAGCCATTGAAAATTGGACTCAACGGATGTACCATCTGAAACGCAACCGCAGGCAACATTTCAAAGAAAAAATCTTAAAAAAATAAATGCCAAAGAATTTTCTTTCGAATGATAATAAACATTCTCCTTTGAATTTGAAATTTCTGTATTTTTCCTTTAAACATGTAGGGCACCTCGAAATAGATCACCCTTTAGATATTTCATAATAAATTTAAGTTTTGCTGTGGAGGCTGGTATAGTGCCGTCTGCACATTTGGTTAACGGACAAGCAAAACCAATGTTGAGAAAATTATGGGATTATAAAAATTGTTCTTAAATGGATTCGAGTATTTTCTGAGGTAGTTTAAAAAACGAGTAATAATATTTCTAAGTATTATCCGTTTGTACAATAATAAATAATAGTTTTTGACATAGTAGTTATAATTTGAGAAATTCGCTTTTAAGTCAGCAAGATATATCGATATAGGTCTATTTCAGTATATGGAACTCAGTTGAAAGGTAATATTTCATTTTTGGAAAAAAGCTCTCGATATACATATATCTTAATACATTACTTCAGTTGTCTATTGCAAAATCAAGTAAACTGCTGGGGTCAACACATACGAAACGTACATGTATAATTTTGTAACTGAAAACGAAGGATTTTGTGGTGGACTGCACTGCTAAATTATTTATAAGCTCTTGACTACGAACTTTAACATCAATCATCGAAGTGCTAGATAGGTCCAACCGATTTTCCAAGTCATTCATTAGGAAATTAGTTACTTTGTTTAAGCGATTTCTTACCGTTATACTACTTTTTACAGAGTATCTGAACTGCTGATAAACTTGTTAGTACTGACCAGTAGCAAACCAATGCGAGAGATAAGTCATGCTCTGCTGGAAAACGAAATACAAAATTGAACAGATTCTTAAGAAAAATAGTAGTTATCTCAGATATCCGTGATTCTGCCAACTAATAGAATCCACAAAAATTGCTTGTGCTCTATCTGAAATAAGAGTTTTAAATCTGTGCTATTAAAAAGCGCCTAACTATCTATTAATTTTTGAATGAATAGAGAAGTAGGTGATATTCACTGGTATAACGGTAGCTTTTAAAAAAATCACAATTTGAATCAGGATGACAGGATGTACAGGATAAGCAGCCACTTTAGTGAACACAAAAACATTTACATTTATATATGTTATAAACCAAAAAAAAAACAACAACAGCAGTGGCGTGATAAAGCCGTATGTTGCATATTGCAAATCCTTTAACACGCAGGAAATGCAACAAATGCAGTTACAATTGGGCTCTTGTCGGCGCACCTGTGATTATAAATGCAATCAATTATACCCGTGCAATAACCACGCATCGCTACACTCAGCGTATACTCCACATGCAAATATACAAGGTGCGTTCCAAAGTAAACAGGACTTA
This sequence comes from Bactrocera tryoni, assembly GCF_016617805.1. Classification (NCBI taxonomy): domain Eukaryota; kingdom Metazoa; phylum Arthropoda; class Insecta; order Diptera; family Tephritidae; genus Bactrocera; species Bactrocera tryoni. The sequence goes on along the minus strand of NC_052500.1, from coordinate 32,124,766 downwards.
AAAAAAAACAACAGAACAAATGATTTTTTCGGCAAATTCAATTTAATTTATTCAAAATAGTCTCCTTCTGCTTCAATACAGCTTTTTGCACAGTCCAAAAGCAAGTCGAATGAGTGTTTTAGCTCGTTGGCCAGTATGCCGGTGGAAGCTTTTTGAATGGCCTCTACGTCTGCATAACGCTTTCCTTTCATGGGCAAATGCATTTTTCCGAAAAGGAAGAAGTCGCACGGTGCCATATCAGGTGAATACAGGCAGTGGTTAATGGTTAAAATGTGATTTTTGGTTAAATAAACCTCATCGATGATGTCTTTAGAATGTTGGATTGTGAGCACACACCTTTCGCAAACCCAAATGTTCGGTCAAAATGCGATAAATCGATATTTTGGAGATGTTCAATTACATTTCCATGAATTTCAGTGATGTCTTATCGGTAGTTATAAAGCTTTCCATGAATGTTGGATCGGAATTCGCACGATCAAGCATATCCAAAAAGACCTGTTTATCATTACTCTTTAAAAAAAAAAAAAACAGCTTTATTGGGACGAATAGAGCAAGAACGCGTTTCATACCCAAAATATTTATGAAACTGCCTTCACCTATTTCTCGACGTATTTGAAGACTTTGTACCACCGTAAGCCTTTTCCTACATTCTCAACGATTCCTCACACGCAATTTTGTTAGAAATACAAAATTTGAGAAAAATTCTTTGTTCAACATTTTTATCCCTTGCAAAAACCGAAAAGCACTGACTTAAGCAGCTGCTGTAAAAAAATTGGACAGTCAAACCAATTTAGCAATTTATTTTTTTTTTGAAATATGATTTAGCTGGGGAATTTTAATTACAATGCCGGGTACTTTTATCATAAATTTCTCGAAATACATTCTGAAGACCAATGTGCATAGCGCAAATTTGGATTTTTTTATTATAAAACGGTCTAAGATTTTTTCGGGCGACACTTAGTAGGGCGAGGTAAGAAATTTCTACCAAATTAGCTCCTCTTTGTGTGCGCTTTTCAATTGACCTTATACTCAAACTCTTTCACTCATACGCTAATCAAGTTATCTAAGCTAATAGCTATTTTTGAAAATTTTCGTTTATAATTCGGCGGGCTCTGTGTTCTAGAACTCGAATTGACCGAATATTGTGCCTCAGCTTTCAGAATCTTTGGTGTTATCCCATGAAGAAATTAATTACTGAATTGCGAAAGAGAAATTTTTACCATATTTATCCCTCACTGTCTGCTCAATTATGTTGCTAAGTGTAGGTTAAATCGTGTTTTTCCACTTTCCACATTTGTGTTGTGACACATTTCCGGTTTATATAATAAATTCATGGCTTTTTATGTGCGGCAGAATTTTTAATTTACCTTTATTGCCAATGAAACCGCAAAACGTCAATAACAGATTACAGATATATTTACCAATCGGTATGAGATTTATATTTGTATATATGTATATTTCAGAGCGAATTGCGAGGTAAACTTCGTTTTTTCGTGATTATGAAAGTGTAGCTTCAATCTGTACGAACACTTTATTTCGAGGTTCAAAAGAAATCCAATCAAAAGTTTTTGCTAACTTAAAACTTGTCAGCATAAAGCGGTTTGATCGATGTACAGGCGGCACTTTTTTCATGGCCCGACATTTTTTCACATTAAGAAACTATACTGTGTGAAAATGCTCATGTCAAACAAATGTAAGTGCCGTTATTGATTTCCATACTAAATACAAACAATGGATTTAATAGTGTGTGGGTAATTGAATTGAGTATTCATTGTTTACGGAAGGTGCTCTTGAGCCATTATTATACTGATGAATAGTAATCCACTTTTTTAACAGTTATAAATTAAATGACTGTTTTCAACAAAAACACATTTTTGCGGACCTAATTTTATTATTTAATTAAATTTTCTTAATGATTTCCAGCGTTTAGATAACGTTCTTTATTGTTCTCATTTGATCTTTTCACAATAGGCCAAAATCTTCGCAAACACCTCTCTTATCACGCTAAATTGCATTTCATGAAGTATTTTCTTGAGGCCTGGCAGTATAAAAAGTCAACTAGAGGTTCTAACTACAAAACTTATGAACTCAAGGATACTCACTGATGGTAAATTTGGCAAGAAATTCCTTAGATGACCCAGAGAACCCCGATTTTCAACTGCACCAACCCGTTTATGAACAAAGAATGGATGGCTAACGTTTAAAGTCTGACGTTCAGACCTGCAATCCCGCTTGGCAAAACTACGTATGCTAAATTGTGACAAAAAAGTACCCGGATTTTGTAAATGAAACGCAAAATATTTTATTATTCATCAATATTTATTTTGTCGTCTTTAAAGTCATCCCACCTGCTGTAATGCAGTTACCCCAACGATTTTTTCAGTCCTCGAAAAACTTTTCATAAGCACTCCAGCTCCTTCAGCAAATTTTGTTTAATCTCGAAAATTTCAATTTGGGGAACTAGAAATAATCACTTAGTGGCTGATCGATGGCATTTAATGCGTTTTTGGCTTTTATTTCGATAATAATCGTACTATTTTTGAAAAAACGTCAGCTTTGGAGCAGGAACGCGTTTCATACCCAAAATATCCTTCAAATTCAATCAAAATGGATTTGCCAAAGATGATGAACTCTCTAGCCATCTCCCTAGCACATGCCTGACGATTTTCAAGCACCATATTTTTGCAATTTTCATCAGTTGAAAAGGTCAAAGGTCGTCCAGAACGGGCATGTCTTCAACGATTTCTCGACCGCCATTGAAGGCTTTGTACCAACTGTAGGCTTGTCTTTTTGATAAAACTGAATCACCGTAAGCCTTTCCAACGTTCGTAACGAGTCAGAATTACGAGCCAGAATTACTAAAATTATCTACTAAAATTTTGAGTCAGTGGCTTCAACTTTAAGAGCGCTACGTCCAATTTATGGTCATCATAATCGTCCTGTCAGATCAACAATTGAGCGTGTAGTGGAAAAATTTCAATCCACAGGCGCAGTACAAAATGTTTCCGTGCCAATGAGACAACGAAGTGCCTGTAGTGTCGAGAATATTGCCGCCACTAGTGCATCAATTAAGGAAGACCCAAATCTGTCTCTCACACGTCGTTTTCAAGCGTTGGGCATCTGTGTGACGCCTTTGTGGCGAATTTCTACATTCTACAAGATGAAATTAACGCAAGAACTGAAGCCGCTTGACCACCAGAATCGTCGTATGTTCGTGAATCGGGGTGAGCAACAACTTGAAAATGGTCCGGCTTTTCATCGAAAATTTATCTTCAGCGATGAGGTTCATTTCGGGCTGAATGGCTTCGTCAATCAGTAAAATATGCGTAGTCCATGAGTTACCATTGCATCCCGAAAATACTTGTATTATGGTTTGCTGCGGCTTATGAGCCGGCGGCGTCATTGGGCCGTACTTCATCCGTGATGATCAAGACCGGCACGTTATTGTGAATGGAAATCGCTACCGCTCAATGATTATCGAATATTTTTGACCCGAAATGGATATTATGGACTTGGACAATAAATGGTTCGAACAGGACGGCGCCACAAGCCACACAGCAAATGTCCCAATCGATTTACTGAAAACCAAGTTTCGTGAACGTGTTGGCTCAAGAAATGGCCCAATCAATTGGCCGAGCGATTTTACGCCGTTAGACTATTTCCTCAGGGACTACGTCAAGTCAGAAAGCCAGCGACGGTTGATGAACTTCTTACGAATATCAAACTGCAAGCGTGCCCGTGGTGGCCATGCAAAAGAAATCGAGTTTCATACATAATGGCATCGTATGTTCTTTGACGGAAATAAAGAATTTCAATGATATCTTAAATAGTTTTTGCTTTATTTAAAAAACTTATATAGCGCTCTCATTGCAAACCCGGTTATGTATCACTGCATAGACTAAATCAATCAAAAAAAAACATGAAATTGACCAGAGTTGCAAAAATTTCATTAAAAAAATATTTTTGAGTATACGTTTTTGTACTTCCAATTACCGATCCGACCAACCAAATTGAAATTTAAACACAAATTTAAAATCCAAATTTTAAACCAAAATTATTTAAATGGAGTTCGCATCCCTGGGGTGGGCATTGCAAAAATTTAATTTTAAGAGAAAATTGCGTTTTCACAAAATCACATCGCCAACGAAGCTAAGCTAAGCAAAAAGAGTGATTACTCGCCGCTGCAGCCAGTGCCAACACTTTATTATGATTGTGTGCCAATTGCAGTGCAACACTCATAAATATTTATGGCAAAAACAGCATAGCAAAACCAACATACAATTACAAATACATTTAAAGCTGTTGTTGCGAGTAATTGAAGTAGAAAAACGAGCAAATTTGCTAAACAAAAAAACGTAACGAAAAGAATGCAGACATGGGGAAAGACAAGCTATGCATAGAAGTAAATACTAGCAGTACACAAATAAACTTTTCTCCTAGTTCATTTCCGCACAATATTTGTAAAGTAAGTAAAATATGAAGACAAACAAAAACTGTTGTTTACTTTCGCTTAAATTTATTGCAAGCTCACATCCTTCCTACGAGGAGCCTGAGCTCTGAAAAAGTGCAGCGAGGCAATGCTCCTGTTGCTTGTAATACAAAAGTAATATAGAAAGATATAAAAAAGTATTAATGTGCCGATTTCGCCTTTTCATGCCGGTTTTGTGCTTTTTGCTGTGGCTGCAACTGCTGCTGCTCCTGCCGGCTGGCTGCTCATGTTGCCGCGTCTGGCTTTGTGAGAAAATGCCTTTTTTTTCGATGCCAACGCTTTTTCCCATTCCCACCAAGTAATGTTTTCCCATATACACATATTTATTTATATATATATATATACCGTAGTACACTTACACACACATACATACTAAGAATGACTGGCATTGCTAAGGAACCGCTTGCACTCGCTCGTGCCGTTCCGAGCGCAATAGAATGTGCGGGCGGATTCCAAGGCAGTTCATTCCTTGGCAATGAAGTTGTTATACTCTGCATTTTATTCGTTCTCGTCCATCTTGCTGATTTGTTTTTTAAAGAAATATTCGTGTCTTGCAAAATATGAGCACTTCTTTGGGCTGCACATTGCATTGCGTGGCAAATGACAACCTGATGATGCTTTTTATTGCGTATTGACACGCAATAGAAAATTTGCACGCCCATTGAAAGCGCTCTAACTCGCATAACAAGCAGGAGGGTCTTCGGATATTGCAAAAAGCGGACAATTGACACAAATAGGATTTGATGAAATGACATTCAACTAAAATTTTACCAGCGTTTTGAGCATGAAGGAAGAGTTGGGAGACAACTCTTTCCAGACCCACAGTTCGCACAGGGCTCGGTGCCAAGCAAAAACGATTTGCATTTTTTACTCCAACAATTTCTTTCGATCATCCGTGGCCATTGGTTTTTACCTACGGCGCTGATTGGATGGTGAACCAATATTTCGGTTGATGCGACAATAACTGTAAGAAATTAGTTCGTAAGCCGTAGTCTGTATTCACAGCCCCATATACCTAACATAAATTTAAGTGATACAAGATATCTTAGTGAGAGAGAGAGAGAGTTGCGTCTTATCAATTATAAGTCAATAAACTTCCGAGGTTAGATTATGTCAAGAAGTTGATCCTAAAGAGGATGACAGCTAAAAGTCGATCCATTGGATTACCTACAAACTACTATATAATACTCTCACAAATCGACAAAGCGTTTTGAGCCCTTCACAAGTTCACGGTTAGTTTTGGCTATGACTCTTGGTTCGCCAAAGATAAGATTGCCCAGATGTTACAACCTCAATCTTTCAAAGACCGGACAACGGAGAAGAAGGTGCCTGACCCTCCTTCACAAAACTTTGACAACTTGCGTCCGACAAGATTTTTCGCATTTTCGCAGCAATACCAATTATACACTGTTCAGTGAGAAGATTGTGACAAGTCGAACTTTGCTCAGGTTAATCTCCAGCAATCTACTCTGAGCTCTAGTGGAGACAAACATTCCTTGACTAGCAAAGCAGCACTTCTACTGCTCACCTGCCTGAAAAACACTGCAGAAGTCCGGTAGCCTAAAGCCAACGTTCGCTGAGAGCTCTTTGAGGAAAACTCCCCTCTAACCTTCCCTCATAGCCTTAAGCCATCCTTGAAAAAACTCCTGCTCTCCACAGACTTCCTCCGTCCACATATCGCTTGTCGGTATGTAAACAGAGAAAAGGCCGCCACGAGTAGGAACTGCGATTATGTGATCCAAGTTTTCCAGAAGTCAGATGAAGCTGGAAAGAACTTCATCGTGTCTCAACTTCCCTGAGGAGCGTACTTCGCTGCAATGCACCTACCGGCAATGTTCAGGTTTGCTGTGTTTAAACTGGATAAAGTGCTAATGCTGGTGCCAATGCGAGCCGCTCTTTGAACTCGTGCTTGAACATTCTTAGCGAATATATCCTGTTTAGCGACCTCCACCAGACGGACATGTGTTCCAATAGCCATACCGATGCCTTCCTTACTGTCTCCTCAAAATTTGGTCACTTCAAAAGCTTTCTATCAAGCATGAGCCCCCCGCTTTTCGACATTATGGTAAAGACCAAAGTGGAAGATAATAGAAGGGGTGTTCCAAAGTAAACTGGACTTTCTGAATCTAGCGCCAATTCGTGCCACTTCATTGACTGGAAGTTAAGTTATTACGTTTTAACTGTCAATATGTTTGTGTTATCGGTGCGAAAATGGGCTTCGAACAAAGAGCCAACATTAAATTTTGTTTTAGAATTGGTAAAACATTTACCGAAACGTTTCAATTGATGAAACAAGTTTATGGAGATGATTGCCTATCCCATAGCAGAGTGCACGTATGGTCTCAACGTTTTCAAAGTGGTCTGAGCACATAAATGGCGATCAACATATGGGCCAATCAAAATCCGTGATCACCGGAAATTCCATCGAAACTGTGCGTGAATTAATCAAAAATCAGCCGAAATCATCATTGAAATTCATGGAAATGGAATTGAACATCTCCAAAACATCGATTTATCGCGTTTTGGCCGAACATTTGGGCTTACTAAAGGTGTGTGCACAGTTTGTTCCGCGCAAATTGACTGACGACCAAAAATTGCTCAGAATCCAACATTCAAAGAACGATTATTTGACCAAAAATCACATTATAACCATTAACCACTCCCCGTATTCACCTGACATAGCACCGTGCGACTTCTTCTTTTTCGGAAAAATGCATTTGCCCATGAAAGGAAAGCGTTATGCAGACGTAGAGGCCATTCTAAAGGCTTGCACCGGCGTACTGGCTAACGAACTAAAACACTCGTTCGACATGCTTTTGGACCGTGCAAAAAGTGTATTGAAGTAGAAGGAGACTATTTTGAATAATATAAATTGATTTTGCCGAAAAAACCATTTGTTCAGTTTTTTTTAGAGTCCTGTTTACTTTGGAACGCACCTTGTACTACAGATCTGATATAAATATGACAAGAGGCAATTTCACACATTAGTTGATTCATAAAGAATTGTGCTTCCGACGACAGCAAATATAACTAATGTCGCAGCAAAGTGGATATAAATAAGTTTCTAACATTAATTAAGTGCGCGGCATAAACCTAACAACCAATTTTTAATAGTCAAAATCTCGCAATAACATACGAATTGACTTCTCAACTGAAAATCGTCCCCATGTAACATTTTCTTTTCAATAGTCTATCATCATGGAAACTTCGACTCGACTACCTCCGAACAGTTTCTCTGGTAAACAACCACATTTAATTTCCAATTCAAAAATTCATGAGTGTCATAAAATCTTTGTTCTTTTTAACTAGCGTGTAACGAAAATTAACATCCATAAAATTCAGAGAACTCTCAGTATACGATAGCAGCTCTCTTTATTTGGCATTTAAAGCGCTTAACTCACAACCAACACCTGCGATGCAATATCAATGCAGATTCGATGCACATTTAATTAAACGCAAATACTCTGCATTAAGGGGCAATTACAATTTACACATAATAAAATGATATTGATATGCGTGGCTGGGGTCGAACGCCTACGTACAAATAGTAACTTATATGAAAGCAATTACTCCCAGCAAACAACATGCTAAAATGAGTAGTTTGAAAAAAATGGAACCATATGACCGCCAAATTAAAAGTTTCAATAAGTTTATGTTATGCTCTGCTATTTTATCTTATGTTATGTGCATAATGTAGAGTTACTTTGGGTCATGTTGTATTATGTGGTGCTACGTGTTATGTTATGTCAAGAAATGCAAAATAATATTAAGTTATTTTATGTAACATTTTTTGAGAATATGTTATGCCGTTTTATGTTGCATTGTGATATGTTATGTCCTTCATTTTCTGCTGGGCATTCTTTTAGAATTTAATTTACAAAACCAACTGTTATCTTTGAATGAAACATACATATGTTGTAAAGGCATATGAATCACACTCATCCACATATAAATATCTTTATACCCTGAACAAGGTATATTAAGTTTGCCACGAAGTCTGTAACACCCAGAAGGATATGTTGGAGACTCTTTAAAATTTATACTCGTATAGAAATGATATGCCTGACAAGTTGAGTCGATTTGGCCACGTCCGTCTGCTATGTACAGGATCCTCGAAGTGTAACCAATTCTTTATATTCTTTATTTCTTTAAGCTTGCCACGAAGTCTGTAACACCCAGAAGGATACGTAGGAGACTATTTAAAATGTATACTCGTATAGATATGATATGCGTGACAAATTGAGTCGATTTGGCCACGTCCGTCTGCTATGTACTATTATTGGCGTAGACAACGCTTACGCGGTTATAGCCGAGTTTACAACAGCATGTCAGTCGTCCTTTTCGCTGTTTGAAGCCGATTGGAAATTCCAAGAGTAGCCAGATACTTCTCCACCTGGTCTTTTCAACGGAGTGGAGGTCTTCCCCTTTCTCTGCTTCCTGCGGCGGGTGCTGCGTCAAATACTTACAGAGCTTTCAGAGTCCATTCAGACGACATGACCTAGCCTGCGTAGCCGCTGGAGCCAAAAAACATCCATTTGGAGGCGAGTTAAAGTAAGAAGGCGAATCAAAAAAAGTTGCGCACTGGATTTAAGACCCGCCGCGGAAAAAAATAACACAACAACCCCGGTTGAGAGACCCCCCTTTTTGATATACACAAACTAGGCCCTAACTCTTTAAGATACCAATCTGAAAATTTGCGCATATCCTTTTTTCACCAAAAAAAACTGCTTATTTGTTGAAATCGCCGATACCGGAAAACTGCGGCTATACATAGCTGCCATGCAACCTAAACGATCAATATTAAGTTTTTGCATGGAAACTTCTTTATTTGTAAAGGGTACTATAGCTTTGGTGTAGCCGAAGTTAACGTTTTTTCTTTTTTTTTATAAAATAGTGCACAGCGAGAAAATTATGTGCGCGGAATGTCATTACATGAGGATTATCAGTAAATTAATAGCGCTACATTCCAGTACACATGGTAGGTGAACAAAATTTGCATAATTGATTAACATATACAAAATATAGATATGTACTTATGCATATCGATAGTTGCACAAACAAGCTGCTTGTATTGCTGCATTCTAATATTCAGATAAAGTGGCGATATTATGAATTCGCTAGCAAAATCAATTACCAAATTTTGTGATAATTAATTTCAATGAAGCCAAATACTTTCAGCATTTAATTGATTAACTGCAACGGATTCAATAAGCTGTTGTAGAATGGAAACTAATCACTATCTCGATCATTTTGAATGCAAGCTTTATTCTAATTAATTTGTTTGTTTCAATTTGTGATATTTAGAAGTCCAATAAAATTAAATTATTATACGAAAAATTAAAAATGATAACTTAGTCATATTATACTATAAAACAATTAAGCATTTTGTAAACGTAAAATGGTTGGAAAAGGATGCTTACTAGCTATTAGTTTTGTGGAAGCAAAGTCGATGAAAGGACTCACGTAATATTAATTATTTATTTTTTCTGCCAAGTTTAAATTTCAATAGTTACTTTCCGATGAGAATACCCTCGCAGCGTGAATAAAGAAAAAGTTTAGTAGAAGAGGCGAATACTACTTCAATTCATTTCAACGGGTTCAAAATTTACTGCGATGTAGGGACGGGGTATACTACGAAGATATTGATATCTCTCTAACTTTCCATCTACCAAACCCAGCTTGCATTTTCTTAGTGAAAGGACTTGGTAAAGGTTCTGTGGTGCTTTAATGAATAGCTACAGGAAGACACCGAAAACGACCATTTACACCGGCAGCCAGGCGACAATACTGACCGTGTCGTCGCCCGTTCCCGCGACAGTCGGGTCTACGACGGACTTTTATCTAGCCAAGGACTGTAAACTCGGCAGAATTTTTGCGCTACAAAAACAACCTTGTCTTCGCCAAAGATCAATTCCAGCATAGTCAACGAACGTAGGGAGGCTTTATGCTCACTAACAGGGCAAATCCACTTGTCCATAATTTGCGCAGTCCAGTCCCAGTCGGAACATTTTCTGCAACGAAAAAGCAGACGAGTTCGCCAGAAGCCTCTCTGGACGAATCCGAGGCCGAGATAATACCGTGTGCGCTAAGCACGATCAAGAGGAAACTCAATAAACAGTTCGAACCAATAGTTCAGAATATGTGAAAGTCTACAACCAAATGCAAAATAGCTAAACATAGATAACCAAAATATGACAAGACAAAAACTAAAGATTTCTTACACAGGTTTAAGAGAAAAATACATATATACAGACTCCCAGCCACCATAACTATGGGGAATGCTCTACAACAACACTTGCCGATCTGCAACCTAGAAGGTAATAAGGAAACTGTTAACCAGCTTCTCTGTGATTGCCCAGCTCTATCACAAACCAGACATATAATACTTGGGAACCATCCGGAACCCAACCGTGAATGGCTGTCCCTAAACAACATAACAAAGATAAGTAGTCTCCTTGACAAAACCAAATAACTTGAACGGAACGAAGAAACGGGATATCGAGATACAAGGGTCTTATATAGTGTATCACAATTACACTTCTAGCTCTAATTGAGCAGCGCTCTTACATACCTACTTACCTCGACGGGATTTTTATTAGATTTCTCAACATACAAATAATTTTATTCTAAAGTATCACAAAACATGTTAAATAATTAAGTTAAAAGTTGTCCCCACATTTTTATTTTCTACTTATAATACTGTCTCCACTGTCATCGTTCAATTGACTGTATTAAGGCCATAAATATGGCAGTCACATGTCAATAAGCGTCGGGGCAGTTGAGGCGCAAATTCGCACGAAAGCACCGACAGCAACCCAGCAATATCGCTTTACACATTGAACACTCCGAACGTGTTAATGCTGTACTTATGTGTGGGCGTGTTGAACGCACTTAATTACGAGTGATTGTGAAAATCAGCGTGCGAAAGTTGAACACACACATGCACACACGCGACGGCCAGGCGCGTTGAAGGCTGCTCACGCAATGGCAGAAGTGTGTACGCCGGATGCCCAGCAGCAGAGAGCGGACATGTAAGCGGAAGTGAATGCGAATTTTGTGAAAATAATTGAAATTGTAAAGTGATGCCGAGCGCGTGCGAAAGCACAAACAAGCGCGGAAGCCTTCATTACAGCCACGCATTGCTATGCATTTAACGCGTGCGACTTTTTTCTTTCACGCAGCAGACGCAAACAGAATGTCGTACATGTCGTGCTTTTTTAATTACTTATTTATTTATTTTTGCACTCAGATAACTGACAACACAGCAACGACACGCAGCAGCAGCTGTCGCCGCTGCTGTTATCATAATTTCATGTTTTCCTCAATGCATGTCTTGTCCCTGCGCCGTGCGGCCGCGTACACCTGCTGCGCGCGCTGAGGACAGTCAGCAACGCAGCGGCTTCGAGCAGTGGCAGTGACCGCAGTTTGGGCTGTCAAGCGCCAGGCGGTACGACACATGCAACTGCCGCCAATAAGCGCGACACAACATGCGAAGAGCGTTTGAAGGAGGCGTGCTTTTAAACTCTTGTGGCATCTTGAATTCAATTTGAATGCGAGCCATTTCGCAGAAAGAATGCCATAATAATTTACATTTCCCCATAAAGAGCTCGTTTCTGCGATTACTTTGTGGCGATTGTGAGCGTAGCGCCACGGCATACGCTTCTCGCTTGTGTTGCTGCTTTTAAATTGATTTTCGCCCAAGCCAAGCAAGGAAATTGAAAATATGTCATTCATGTGTATAAGAATGTGTGTGTGTGTGTGCTTTTATGCAGTATGCAACCATTTTGTAAGGCGGCATGCAGGCATTACTCTTCATGCGCACCAGACACTGGAACTGTCTTGGACTCGTAGGAGTACAGTGGTGTTTGAAAATGTTTTTTAGTTTCGGATTTTTAAGAGAAAGTTTGCAAACCTCAGTAAAACGTAAATAATATAATATAGCTGTCTTCGATTCGTCGAGCGTTAAAGAAAAGAGTATCAAATAAATAAATAAAGTTAGTTTTTTAAACATATTGACAGCTCTTTTGGTGCATACATGGAGAAATGAATTTTGAATTTTTGAATTTCTGTATAGTGTTCGTTAAGCCATGTCCTTTAACGATTCAAAAATGGATTTCTAGACAGCATATTAAAGCAACTGAGTGATGACCCCGTTGAATATATGACATCAATTCCCACAACCGCCCATTTTACGTTATCGTAATTGACCCGGATTTTATCCGGCCAGGGCTGTACTTTCGGAAATCTAACCTCGGATCGATACGTTTTTTATACATTTATTTGTTTTTTAATTTTTTGGGTCTTTGTAAATTTTGGAGTAAATTTAGTAATTTTTCTTATAATTTTTTTGTCCTTTTTTATATCTTGAACACCTATACAACTTTTAAGTTTAGTAAAATCCAGAAAGAAACGTCGAAGCGCATTTAGAATATATGTATGTGACCTGGTCTACAAACAGGGGGCTTAGGTGTCAACAAAAAGGAGAACAATTACTGAGATAACGAGAAACTTACGATTATTTTTAACAGCTTTTCCCAGAAAACTAGTTTTCGCACGTTAGCCCCCTTTTCGTAGACCAGGTCACATATATTTAAATAAACAGCATGACAAGCTGAGTGCATTTAGTCATGTCCGTCTAAGCTTCCGTCCGCCAGTCTGTATATGTATATGCGACCTAGTCTTTCAGTTTTTGAGATATCAATTTTAAATTATTCGCATGTTCTTTTCTTCCAATGAAACTGGACATTTGTTAGAACCGGCGATATCGAATTACTATGACGTAAAGCTGCCATTCGTACTGAACGACCGGGATCCAGTGTTTGCATGGGAAACCTTCACATTTGACGAGAATCACGAAATTTGGCATGTGTTGTTGTCAAAGGCAATCATGCAGTCTCCGAAGAAATATAGCTGTCAAACTTAACAATCGGAGTCAAGTTCTTACGAATATTAATTGTAATAAATTGAAATAAATTGGCTGCTGTTATTGGCCACGTTCAACTTTCTTAAGAACAAGTAAGGAAGGGCTAAGTTCGGGTGTCACCGAACATTTTATACTCTCGCATGATTAAGTGATAATCGAGATTTCATTATCCGTCATTTACATATTTTTCAAATACCGTATTTGTGTAAAGTTTTATTCCGCTATCATCATTGGTTCCTAATGTATACATATGTATATTATACAGAGAAGGCATCAGATGGAATTCAAAAGAGCATTATATTGGAAGAAGGCGTGGTTGTGAACTGATTTCACCCATATTTCATCAGGGTGTTAAGAAAATATTACATACCGAATTTCATTGAAATCGGTTTAGTAGTTCCTGAGATATGGTTTTTGGTTCATAAGTGGGCGACGCCACGCCCAATTTCAATTTTTAAAAAAAGCCTGGGTGCAGCTTCCTTCTGCCATTTCTTCCGTAAAATTTAGTGTTTCTGACGTTTTTGTTAGTCCGTTAACGCACTTTTAGTGATTTTCAACATAACCTTTGTATGGGAGGTGGGCGTGGTTATTATCCCATTTCTTCCATTTTTGAACTGTATATGGAAATGCCTGAAGGAAACGACTCTGTAGAATTAAGTTGACATAGCTATAGTAGTTTCCGAGATATGTACAAAAAACTTAGTAGGGGGCAGGGCCACGACCACTTTTCCAAAAAAATAACGATCCAAATATGCCCCTCTTAATGCGATCCTTTGTACCAATTTTCACTTTAATATCTTTATTTATGGCTTAGTTATGACACTTTATAGGTTTTCGGTTTCCGCCATTTTGAGGGCGTGGCGGCTGGCCGATTTTGCCCATCTTCGAACTTAACCTTCTTATAGAGCCAAGGAATACGTGTACCAAGTTTCATCATGATATCTCAATTTTTACCCAAGTTACAGCTTGCACGGACGGACAGACAGACATCCGGATTTCAACTCTACTCGTCACCCTGATCACTTTGGTATAGACTTACCCTATATCTGACTCTTTTAGTTTTAGGACTTACAAACAACCGTTATATGAACAAAACTATAATACACTCCTTGGCAACTTTGTTGCGATAAAGTTTTCGTGCTCTCCGCTCAATTTTTGTTCAACATAATAGGCTTACTGAGACTACTATTCACAACAGAATCACCAATCTTGAGTCCAGCACGCAGTAAATAATATATAGAAGCCGTAGATGACATGAGGACCGTAGTGTACATGAGGACCGTGGAGAGTTCGGCGCCGTTCGCAGCAACTCAGACAAACTATGGAGTGACTTGGCGCATTTTACGTCGAGATCTTAAATTGAAAGCCTGCAAAATACAGCTTGTACAAGAACTGAAGCCGCTCGACCTTTCCAAGCATCGCTTCGCTCTGTGGGCGCTTGAAAAGTTTCAAGAGGATCCGACGTTTTTTAGCCAAATTTCGTTCAGTGATGAGGCCGACTTCTGGTTCCGTGGGTATGTAAAAAAGCAAAATTGATCTGGAAGTGCAACCAGATGAGATTCACGAGCCATTTGATCCGTAAAAGTAACGATCTGGTGTGGTTTGTGAGCAGATAGAATCATCGGTCCATATTTCTTCAAAAAAGCTGCCGGTGAGAATGTAATCGTCAATGGCGACCGTTATCGCGCCATAATAACCGATTATTTGATGCTTGAAATTGAAGTCCATGATCTCGGGGAACATTTGGTTTTAACAAGAGGGCGTCACTTCCTACATAACGCATCAATCTATGGATTTATTGAGAGAACACTTCGGTGAGCAAATAATTTCACGTTTTGACCGGCCGTTAGACTTTTTCCTGTGAGGCCTTGGAACAAAACGTGACGAGGTGTCATTTATCAGTTATCAGTCGATATTCTCGAACGAGTCAGCGAAAATTGGACTCAACAGATGGACCAGCTGAGACTTAGCCAAATCACGCTACAAAACTAGTCTGATGGAATTTTGCCTTCTCAGGCAACGTATATTTTAAATGTAAAACGAGCGTCACTATTTGGTCCACTGTGTCACGAAAGTATTCATGATTGTAATTGTAGATAAGGGGAGATCACAAAACATAACTATCTGACCAACACGATCAGTTAAACAAGTAAGGAAGGGCTAAGTTCGGGTGTCACCGAACATTTTATACTCTCGCATGATAAGGTGATAATCGAGATTTCATTATCCGTCATTTACATATTTTTCAAATTCCGTATTTGTGTAAAGTTTTATTCTGCTATCATCATTGGTTCCTAATGTATGTACTCGTATCATACAGAAAAGGCATCAGATGGAATTCAAAATAGCGTTATATTGGAAGAAGGCGTGGTTGTGAACCGATTTCACCCATATTTCGTACATGTCATCAGGGTGTTAAGAAAATATTATATACCGAATTTCATTGAAATCGGTGGAGCAGTTCCTGATATATGGTTTTTGGTCCATAAGTGGGCGGCGCCACGCCCATTTTCAATTTTTAAAAAAAGATTGGATGCAGCTTCCTTCTGTCATTTCTCCCGTAAAACTTAGTGTTTCTGACGTTTTTTGTTTGTCGGTTAACGCACTTTTAGTGATTTTGAACATAACCTTTGTATGGGAGGTGGGCGTGGTTATTATCCGATTTCTTCCATTTTTGAACTGTATATGGAAATGTCTGAAGAAAACGACTCTGTAGAGTTTGGTTGACATAGCTATAGTAGTTTCCGAGATATGTATAAAAAAATTAGTAGGGGGCGGGGCCACGCCCACTTTTCCTAAAAAATTACGTCCCTCCCTAATGCGATCCTTTGTGCCAAATTTCACTTTGATATCTTTATTTATGGCTTAGTCATGACACTTTATAGGTTTTCGGTTTCCGCCATTTTGTGGGCGTGGCAGCGGGCCGATTTTGCCCATCTTCGAGCTTAACCTTCTTATGGAGCCAAGGAATACGTGTACCAAGTTTCATCATGATATCTCAATTTTTACTCAAGTTACAGCTTGCACGGACGGACGGACGGACAGACAGACATCCGGATTTCAACTCTACTCGTCGCCCTGATCACTTTGGTATATATAACCCTATATCTGACTCTTTTAGTTTTAGGACTTACAAACAACCGTAATGTGAACAAAACTATAATACTCTCGTTAGCAACATTGTTGCGAGAGTATAAAAATACAAAGGGGTTTTTATCTGCCTCCAGGCTTCCAGGACCAATATAGATATAATTCCATAATTTCATCTACTTTTTTTTAAACGTGATCTATCAGTAGCATAACCATTCCAAACATTTCTCTTTAGAGAGCCTAACGACTTAATTTTAATATTTGAGCGGACTTTTTCACTGTGCCAAAGAACTGCTAGCATGTGCAGAGCGCTTTTTACTCCATTTCAAGCAGCTGCAAATGTGACAACAGGCCGCTTACAATTCAATTCCCTTCTTCAAAGACTTAGCCACCATGTTGTAAGGATATGTAGTGTTTGTTGTAGATATTGCTTGCTGGACATTTGGGTGAATGCCACACTTGACTGAACGCTCTGCAGCAAGTTTTTTCTTGTTATTGTAGCAATATTTTTTGTTGCTGCTGCTACGGCTTTTAATGTTTCAATCTGGAAGAAATTGAATTCATGCTCGCCTTTCATCCTGCCCTCTGCCGCCTTTTCGATATGCGGCAGTGACAATTTTTTCACTGCAGACAGCTTTCAGAAATGCTCGGACGTAATAGAATATAAGTTTATGTGGACAGTGACTGTGTGTATAAATATACATATGTCTTAGTGTGCGCAATTTCACTTTAGCACTGCATAAAAAAGAAAAACGAAAACCATTGTAGGATGGCCACTTTAGTAGACACTTGCAAGTGTTGACCAGCCGCATCAACACCCAACAACAAAGGACGCGTCATGGAAAGCACGTAAACGGATTCATGCTCAGACATGGTAATAGTTGTCTTTGTGCCATGTGTTGCATGTTGAAAGGCAGCATCTTTTATTTAGGCTCTCCTCGGCACTCTTCCATTACTGTCGTCATTCGTTCCTTATGCCGACTTATATTTGTAAGTCTGTATTACTTTTGTAATTTTTAATATGTTGCAAGTTTCCATTTTGACTTGTCTTACTGCAATGTTCATTTAGTTAAGTGAACTCTCTCCATAAAAGTGATAGAAATTTGGAGCATAAACTAAAATGAAGCCGGTAAGCAGGTTTCTGTGTTACTCAACAGCATTTTCCTTGTCCGCAGTTTCTACTTAAGTTCAAGCGATCAAGACATCTCACACAGAATTCAACAATATGCGGAAAAGCGGGAAAATACAGTCAATCTAATAAAGTATAGTCAACGATATTCATATGTCTCACAATCTAACAATATCTAACCTAAAGGCAAACGAAGAGCGTTTGTATCGTTCGGATTACGATTGTTTAGAGATGTCATCCACTCTGGCTCGAACGGCTGAAGCTACAAAATATTATGGCCAATTTTCTTTCTAAGTTTCTTAAAGGTGTCCAAATATCATTACTTACAAGGACAGTCGTTGGAAAGACAGCCGAAAAGGCATATCTTAAACAATGAAACATAGGTGAATCAACTTTCAAGCGAAGATTATGTGACTGTAGCCAGTGATTTAAAATACATCTGATCTGGTTGCAACTGTTGTATCTGGAAACTAATTTCTTCAACATCTAGATTTTTGTCAGCTAATGTAGCCTGATTTCTGAACCAGTTATGTTCCAACCAATTAATATAAGTACTTTCAGCAATATACTTTCAATTAATCAACTTTTGTCGTAAAAAGTCGTGCAGAAATTGTCTGGCAATATAATGCATGTATTTGGTTGCAGTTCTATTCTTCCCTTCCCAATATCTAGAAATTGTATTAGTTCTAAGGGTGGATCAGTTTGCAATTATTTGAACATATTTATGATAATTGAAGTGCTTCAACACTTCACCATAAGAACGATTGCTTGAACATTAGTTCAGCTCATTGGCGTAAGAAAACCGAAGACTAGCCGTGCTGTCGTCAATCACCACGCAGTGGTAAGACAGTACCACCGAAAGGTTCATTGTCACCGTTTAAATATTGCATTGTTCTGAGTTTGTAAGTCATAATGCTCAAATTATAATTGAGCTTTTTACCAACACTGCAGATATTTTTATACTCTTGCAACCAATTGCTACAGAGTAATATAGTTTTGTTCACCTAACGGTTGTACGTATCACCAAAAACTAAACGAGATAGATAGAGGGTAATATATGAGCCCTTGATTTTGAAAGTGGTATAAGTCAAAAATTTTGAAAATCTATTTTATCAGCAATTACTTATCAAATCTTAATAAAATAACGTAATCTGAAGAGATTAGCAGCACGCCATGCAAATTAACTCTTTAAAATGTGTTTATTTTTTAGTTGTTAAATGAAATACGGATATTGTTCGTTTTGATAGTGGTATAAGTCGGTGTGTTCACAAAGTAATTTTGTCATGTCTTCAGATAGTGGTTCAGGTATGATGAAGTAAAACTTTTAATATAAAAACCTACATACTATTTAAAGTTAATTGTAGACATTTTACGGCGAATAAATATAAGTAATGCTCCCAAGAAATGGAAACGAATAAGAATGATATCGTCTTCTGATGAATTAGCTCATAGTTTAAAAGTGAATTCGGAACCCTTACAAATGGAAAAAAACAAAATGAAATCAAGAAAGAGAACACGCAATCAACAGAATGGTGCACAAGATATCGTGCAGAGGAATATGAAACAAAGAACTGTCAGCCCGTGAGTGCTAAACTTTTCGAAAATATAGATTGTCTTTGTTCCAAAAAGTGTTTAAATGGAATCGGATATGAACACAGAAAAGCTAATTTTGAATATTTTTGGAATTTAGCAAGTTTCGAAAAACAGAATATGTTTCTGTATCGTTTGATTAGAAAACAATCAATAAAACAAAAACGCCCCAGAAATCACAAAGGATATATGAGAAAATGGAGTCTTAAGTTTCATCTATATGTATGTATGAGTTCGGAAGTTTCTGTTTGCAAAACTTTTTTTTGGATACTTTCAAAATATCTAACGGAAGATTAAGCCGTGCCTTAAATTCTGAAACACCTAGAATGGATGGTCGTGGCAAAATGGCTAGTTCATCTAGAAAAACAGATGAAGAAAAAATTAAAGTAGTACGAGATCATATTCCGAGTTTTTCAGCACGCGATCACATCACACTTCAGGTCGAAAGTATCTAAGTGCTGACTTAGATATTCGAAAAATGTATGGGGTATATGTGGGAAAAATGTGACGAAAATAATACATCATCTGTAAAGGAGTGGACTTATGGAAAAATATTTAATACTGAGTTCAACCTAAATTTTCATACTCGTAAAGACACGTGACAAAAGTGTGATTCGATAAAACTAAAAATTGAAGCATCCAGTAATGAAGAAGAGAAGTTGCATCTTATGGAAATTCATGATTCACATCTTAAAAGTACCGAACGGGCTAGAAAAAGTTGAACAGATCACATACAAAAAAACAAAAGATAACCCGAGTGAAAATTACGGATTCACATTTGAGCTATACAAAGCGCTTCCTTATCCAATACTTTCTGTTTCGGTAGCTTACTATAAGCGCAACATGTATGTACATATACAATTTAGGGTTTCATTATTTCAACAACGGAAATGCTAAAATGTATGCATGGGATGAAACAATCGCCTCAAGAGGATCACAAGAAGTTGCGTCCTGCATCTTAAAGCACATTCGGGGCATTACCATTCAAAAGCATATAATAGCTTACAGTGATGCCTGCTCAGGACAAAATCGAAACATTAACAGAGCTTTAATATGGTTAAAAATTGTTCAGTCATCTGATAATAATGTTGAAACAATTGATCATAAATTTATGGTATCCGGCCATCCTTGGTTGTATAAGTCATTTATAAAGTCATGCAGTTAATTTTGAAAGTGGTACAAGTCATTTAAACCTTTCAAAACCACATTTTCTTTTAAAAATGGCTATAAATTTCACAATCATAATAAATACTTGTTTGTTGGGACTACTTTACTGTCGAAAAATCATAATCCATAATGCAAGAATATTTTTTAATCCTTTAAAATGCAAAACTCTAAATATCTCGAAACAAAAAAAATATGACTTATACCACTTTCAAAATCATGGGCACATATATGTATATAAATGATCAGGATGACGTGAGAAGTTGAAATCCTGTTGACTGTCTGTCTGTCCGTCCGTGCAAGCTGTAAACTGAGTAAAAATTTAAATATCTTTATGAAACTTAGTATGAGCGTTCTTCAATACAAGAAATTTACGAGTTCGTTCGTAGGCCCACAAATCGCCGTTAACCGAAAACATAAAGTGCCATAACTAAGCACTTAAATAAGGTATAAAACTCTAATTTGACACAAGGGATTGTAGTAGCAAGATTCATAAGCGAGCAAAAACTTTTGAAAAAGTGGGCGTGGTCGCGTCCTCTAATAAGTTTAAAGTACATATCTCCTAAATTACTAAAGCTACAAAAACCAAATTTGCCTAGCAGCTATAAGAGCTCCTATCTCATACGAGTATAACGGTAATGATTAAAACATACTAAAAGCGCAATGAATCACTTGTGGAGGGCTTGGTGCGAAAATTGGACAATCGGCGTGGCACCGCCCACTTTTTGGTGAAATCACATACTTTGGTACTCGACCTACCGATTTCGACTAAATTTAGCATTACTGACATATTGTTATGTTAAAGTGCGAAAATGGGCGAAATCAGTGGACTCCAGTCGACTTTTCACCGAAAATATCGGTCATATATTGACGATGCGATATATAATTGAAATGCAGAGGTAATCCTTTCCGGAAAATAGTATGTTTGTGTCATAAATGGGTCGGGTCAATACTTCCTTTAGCCCCTATATACTATTTGGATTTATATGGCATACATCAGCCAATATGAAGATCAGTACACCTCAATAATTGAAAAAAACTGTCAACATAACTTTGATTTTTGACCTAATTTGACGTGGTTTTTTCGACTTCGGCTTACCTTTGTCACGATAATTGGCCGATTGTTCGTCTGTTTCTAGGTCGTAACCATAGATCCAAGACGGCCGCCGTTAACGAGGCAATGTTTTTCGAAAAATTTAAATGATTTTAGAACCAATCGTGCTTTTACTTTTCTTAGGCTCAAATGATCTTTCAAAATGGTTTTCACTGATATTTTCGATATTCCAACGATGTCAGTAACATCTCTCACTGTTTATCGTCGATTCTCAAGCACCAATTACTTTATTTTAATGACGTGATTATCATCAGTTGATGTTGATGGTCGTCCTGGGTTGGTTATTGGTTGGTCATCAACGCGCTCTCGACCTTCCTTGAATAATTTGTACCAATCAAAAGCACTTGCTCGTGGCAAACAATTATCACAGAAGGTCTTTCCCAACAATTTGAACATTTCGGCACCAGATATTTGAATCCGCACACAAAACTTAATGGAACTTCTTTGTTGAATAATTTCATTCATCGTAAAAATCGCCAAATGCATTTTCTGTACTAAACACTAATGATTTGATCTGAGATTCGGCACATACATATGTATGTCACTGACAGTCATTCTAACTTAGAAAAAAATATTTCGACAAATTGTACATACTTGTAACAATTTCTTTCGCAATTAAAATACATAAGTGAATTATTTTTCATTCTCAATAAAAAAAAAATATTTTTCATTTACCTGTTCATAACGGCTTGTCCTTCGCCAGAAAATGTAAATCAGTAAAATCCGTCAACTTTTACAAAAAGTTAAAAGTTTTCGCGAAATTGCTTCACAAATAAATTGTCAATGGGAGCAGTGGCCAACAAAGACAGCTAGTCTACCAAGTTTTAATAAGGCGGCAGAAAAAATGTATTATCAGCAAGTATACAGCGTAGTATTTTGAGATGATTTGATATGTTAAGAATTCCGGCTTAAAAGTAAAACAGCTACTGCTCAGTGCAAGGAAACATGCCTCCAATAACTTTGGGTTAAAAAGGGGAACTTTGTTTTCCAAAAACACAATGTCCTAAACCCTACGATTAAAGTTCCCACTAAATGGCGAGCATTTAGAAGAGCGTGTTACATATTTACCATATCACTGCACAAGTTTTTCATTAGAATATTTCAGCTTTTAGATCTACAGCTCATTTTTAGTAAATACTTCTCGCATCGTACATTTTTTACAGATATTAAATATGTTTCTTCCTCATTGAGTTAATTTTTTTTTTTTCCTTTTTGCACATTTTCATATTTTTACGAATACAACATAGTATATTATGTAGTAAACAACACATAACAGTGTATAAGCATTCTGCGGAGAATTAGAAAAATCTCAACATTATAAAACTTTCGTATTTTGTCATGTATGATGGTTCATAAACCTTTAGGAATTATGAGACTTTGTAAAAACAGTAAAACCACCGAAATAGTTGCCTTGTAACCACAGGAGAAGCTGAGCCAGTTTAGTGGCGGTATTTGGACATAACTTAGCTTGCTCTTAGAGCTTATATTTGGACCGCTTTAAATCCAAATTTTCTCAGGTGCTTGTCACTTATTTGTTAAATAATAAATGCTGTTGTGTTGTTAAAGATTGATTTATCATGTTTAAAAATATTGAAAATACAAGCCGAAAATTAACAATTTCGCAAAATTTTCTCGCTCAGGCAGTGGTAGAAGCTTGTCGCTCAGAACTGTGTAAATCTATATACCTTTTATAGCGGTATACTCTCACTATTTTTAAAGACCAAAGCCTGGGAAATACTTCCAAGTCTTGGAAGACTTTATATTAAACAATTGAGATAAGGCTGAGATGGAAAGCCAAATTAGATGGAAATTTCCACATCACGTATATTGGGGCTAAAGGAAGATCTGGTCTGATGGCACTAACATTTGACATACATAGCTTAAGTGTATTTTAATTTGTATATACCACGTTTATACCACGCATTAATCGAATCCGCATCGACTCAATACGCTTTCTTGCCAAGTGTTTATGCAATAGACTTAAAACCGTGTTCAGTGCAACCGCTTTGTAATGCATGTCGAATCAGCTGTTTTCTGTTGATATTCCTTCATTGGTATTAAATTCACCGAGATGAACGGAGAAAACAATTCTAAAATCTTGGCTTTTTACTTTAATGAAAGCGGTGCAAAGAAAGAGATCTATTTGTATAAATCAACATTTGACTGCGGATTCAGATATATTCAAGTTGCTTGACAAAAGAAAGGAAAACTTAAAAGAATTTTGGCTCAATCACACAGCAATGTTCCAAATTTATTTTTAACAACCAATGTGCACGCGAATTCGTAGTTTACAGAAAAAGGAAACGAAACGACAACTTTTGGTGGACCCTCAAGCAGCCAGTAAACGAAGAGTGCTACTTCGAAGCGGTTCCGAATGAGCAAGAAGTCTTTCTTATTGCTTTGTGAAAAACTGATCCTTTTTCTCAGAAGGGACTGTGAGTCAGCGTTACTTTGCTCTCTTCCAATGATAAAACAAATTGCAACCCGTCTATACAAATTAGCATCTTGTGCAGAATATCGGTTGTTGTTTCAGTGATGTTTTTGGCGTACATAAAAGCACAGTTCACAAATACTTTCATTTAGTAGTGAGTGCCCTAATACAACCGAAAAATGAAATGATCAAGTTTCCAAAATTGGAAGAGGCATTAATATTCTCCGTAAAATGAATTCGAAAAGAAGTCTTGTATTCCAAACATTATTGGTGCAATTGATGGTAATATCTATCGAATAGCTTTCTTAAGCTGGTACATAAACATATGAAGCTAGTAAATCTATAAATTTTTCAGGTACCCATGTTCCAGCCTTGCCGCCAAGTAGTGGATTCTTAGATTTTATAAATAGAAAAGGATGGCCTTCGATTGTAATGCAAGGGGTCGTAGATACCGGAACTATCAGTAAGAAGATTTGTAGTAAAACGTACATTTTGGTGTGTAAATTCATTAAACATTTTGTTCAATTAATCACAGGTTTACAGACGTCAGCGTGAAGCTTCCAGGTAGTACTCAACGATGCGACGGTATTTAAGGAATCAGGATAATTCAAAAACTCCTCAACCCGTATTCCAATGATACACAAAATTGGTAAATAATATTGAAACGATTCTCTATTTCTTGTTGGGGACCCTGCATATCCTCTTCTTCCATGGTTGATGAAGCCATTTATTAAGCAACTTAAATGCTGAAGAGGAATCGTTCAATTGCCACTTGAGTTCCAAAACGAATAGTGGTAGAAAACGAATTCGGCAGATTGAAAGGACGCTGGCGATGCATTTCTGCAAAACGAATATGATGTCGACCCTGCTTTCGTTCATACAAGTTGTTCTTGGCTTTGTGCAATTCTACACAACTATGTTGAGCAGCAGAAGGAATCATATTTGGAGTTCTGGTCCCAATCCGTCCAAGAAGATATACATACATTACCCACA
The DNA here is from genome assembly GCF_016617805.1 of Bactrocera tryoni. NCBI lineage: Eukaryota > Metazoa > Arthropoda > Insecta > Diptera > Tephritidae > Bactrocera > Bactrocera tryoni. Next base: position 32,099,843 of record NC_052500.1, on the reverse strand, counting down.
GCCACAAGATACTAGATATTACAAGTGAGATGATTAGCGAAAGAAACATCCATCCCAAAGATTTGCGAAATAATATTAAAAATTGGCTAAAAGACAATTATCCTTTACGAACATCACATTTCTAACAATTTTTTCCTACACATAAATATTTCAGTTAGCGGAATCATACTATTGAATATACTCGTATTATTATATTAATTATATGTATGTGCTAACCCCTATTTTCTTAATATAAGAAAATCGCTGAGTAAACTTTAACAGTTTCAAAACGTGTATTAGAAAATTAAAGAGCTCTTACAATTCATTAATTAATATTACTTAAAAAGTTAACAGCTAATATCAAGGTCATGTTATTTAGCTGGAGATGACTGCGGTGTGGATGCAAAAATACCATTACTTGAGAAGTCAAAAAATTACTGAACAATGAATCAGATAGCACTGCACTACGTGATGGAACCCCAATTTGGTGGGGATACCACATTGATGTAAGTGATGGCGGCTGGATCATGCTGACCATGTTTGAAAACATATTAGCTGTCTCACGACGATCCTCTTCCAGCATTTTGGCTGTTTCTACGCGATTTTTTCCAATAATTTTTCCATGGTGCTTAAATAATTTGTGTTCTGCTCCTTTATTGCGCCGATTAAATTGTCCTAAGTCTGCTTCCAGTCTTTGGTAAAAGACTCCATTACCCTTTGGTAGGCTTTCTTTTCTGAAACTTGAAAATGATTGATCAATCAAAACTAGAAGTAACCAGGTCTACATACTTGGATTTTAAAAAAAAAAATACTTGGATTAATAAAATTTTTTCACTTTGGTATAAATAATGCGGACAAATCGAAAAGCTCAAATAAATATACGCTTAACTGACAGAGCTGCCGGTTTTCAGTTATTTGCAAAAAAAATAAGTTCTTAGCAAAGTTTTTCAATAAATATTAATTGCACAAGTAGAAGTCAAAGTTAATTGTTGCTTTATATTTAGATTTGGTTAAGATAAATACGAAATAACACAATTTACTAGATTTTCCAGTTTGTTCATGATATAGAATTATGCATTTTCAATAAGAAAAATATCTGGCAGCCCTGTTCATTTGACTGCCATAAGGCATGTTTCGATAACGTGAGGTGTTTATACGCACCTTCTAACCGAAGCGAGAAATGAAATACCGATTGAAAAATGAGTGCGAGTGAACACACATGATCATTTCAAAGCGTCTTTAAAATGAGTTTATACATACGTTTTGAAGTATAGTGTATTCGGTGAAACCGTATTATGCGTTCGTATAAACAAGGTATGTATCTTGTACAATACTGCAACAACAA
>NC_052500.1:32079177-32097955 GCF_016617805.1 Bactrocera tryoni | reverse complement strand
CCCCACATAATTTTAACAGTGCTCGAATGTTATTTTGTACAAACAGTATATTCAAACCATCGAGTCAGTTGATATGCTCAATTTTATTGAGAAAATATATTATTTGCATGCAATGTACTATATCAACCTCGCTTTCTGGAGCTAGAAAATATTGAAAGTTTTCTAGATCAGACACCTAGTCCTAGTCAGAAAAAATGTATCTAAATATTATGTGCTTTAATGTCGGAAAATGTATATTAGGGTGTCCGTTATTTACCAAATTGATTATTTTTGACGAGACGCCCCCTAAACTTTTAGTTTTCCATCTAAAAAAAAATATCAGACCATAAAAAGCCCTTAATTTTCATAATAAACCTTGTCCCAAACACGATATATTTCCCATTGAAATTACATGGGATTTTGTCACTTTTTACGAATATTTTTTTTTCTCTGGAACTTTCTCGTTTGTAGGAATAAAAAAGTTATATTCTTGTACAGAATTGAATGCTCTACAAAAAAAGTCTGAACAATTTTTCGATATACTCACTCTTTTTTGAAACCTGCAAAGCCATGTAACCCCTTAACCGAGTTTTATGAAATTTCGAAAATCATTTTTTTTACTCTGTTCTAGATAAGAATCAGAGTAGAGCCGGATGTATGACCAACAAAAAATTTTATTTTTTAGAATAAACAATTGAATTTTACAAAAAAAAATTCAATTTGCCGTGAAAGTTCGAAAATTCCAGAAATTACCCGGAAGTTAACTTTAACCTTGAATAACTTTTAAAGGAGTGAGTGTATCGAAAAATTGTTCAAACTTTTTTTGTAGAGCATTCAATTCTGTACAAGAATATGACTTTTTTATTCCTACAAACGAGAAAGCTCCAGAGAAAACAAAATATTCGTAAAAAGTGGTAAAATCCCATGTAATTTCAATGGGAAATGTATCGTGTTTGGGACAAGGTCTATTATGAAAATTAAGGGCTTTTTATGGTCTGATATTTTTTTTTAGATGGAAAACTAAAAGTTTAGGGGGCGTCTCGTCAAAAAAAATCAATTTGGTAAATAACGGACACCCTAATGTATATGTACGTAGAACTATATTTGCATCTCGATTGAGAGAGACTACCTACAACTAAAGAGCGTCTAAAACCGGAGCCAGTTTTTTCGATATAGATATTAAACAGGGATGAGTTTCATAAGATCCAATTTGGTGTGATCCAAATTGCTGATATATGGAAAAGTGGAAAAATGTAGCAGAATTAAGTAACTATTATGAGTACTAAATTTAGTCTGTTTCCAAAGTCAGGGAAAATTCTGATAACAAACATCATTCGTATATCAAATGGGCACTAGCTACGTGGTGTAATATGATTTTATTTACCGAATTCATCAAATAGTATAATTCTCAAATAAAGCAATGCTTAAAAAATAGATTTCGCCTGCCAAAGAAACGAATGTGCTTGCAAATATTTACCGTCCCTGTTTTATGTAATGCGGGACCAACAGACCATATACATATCATTGAAGATCAGAAAGTGAAAACATAGCTCATGATGATTGTAATAAAATTCACTTTAATATCTATTTACTGGAAGCAGTAACAGTTTTTGGACATTTATTTTTTAGATTCTCCGTACCAGTTGTGAGTAACGGTTAGATATATGCCAACGGTTCCAATAATAGCGCCTATAATTATACACGCTAATCCACAATAAAATCCAATCGCCGGCAGATTCAAAGCGAGCTATGGACGGTGAAAATAGTATAAAATGTACAAACAGTTAAAAAATATGAATTTCAGTCGAGTATATCTCACCTTGATTTCCTTTGCAAGCTCCTTACTGATAACAGCCTTACTAGAGGTCACAAAAAGCGGCGCATAAAACTCCGGTATGTCACGCAATATGCTAAAGTTCACAAAAATAACAAATATTTCTTAACAACTTGTCCAAAAGAATGCGTTACTTACGTTATATCACTGTCGTTTCTTATGTGTAAGCTGACCATGACATTGGCATTCACCTGCAATGGTACACCCAGCTTTCGCTCTAAAACTATGAAGAAATTGTGCTTCTCATAATCGGGCTCGAGACCAGTTATCGTGTTTGCAAAACTCTCATCGGCATACATGAAATGTGGGTGCGACATGTACATGGGTGCGCCTTCAGCGCATGGACCGAGGTCGGTCACGCCAGTCGCCGGACAATTGTCGGGTTGTTTATCGCGTGGACAATAACATTTCATATCGGCATTACGTTGACCGTTATCGAATGTGTCCGGTTTCGTTTCATACATGGTCGCTTTGATGCCTTCAATTTCAACTTCACCGGTTGGTACCAGATTGATAATGCGACAAGTGTCGGTAATATAGACAGTGATGTATTCTTCGGGACCAATATTCGGTACCCAAAGATCGGCAGTACTGCCATTCAGGCGACCACAATCCCCCTCATAGTAGCCAGTGTGATTTACACCGTTCCAAAATTTAATTTCACCCATTTGACTCAAATCGCCTTGACCAGTGTGTATGGTAAAGAGGCCTTCGAACTCTTTAGAGCCGTTGCGATTAAGAAACCAAGCGAAATGATTCGATTCCACCGGGCCAGTCATGGAACTATTTAGTTTCATGGCATAGTCCAGAAACTCATCGTAAAAACCTTCGAAAAGCCATTCACCGGCCGTGTGTGTCTGATAGAGAGCACCACCATTATTATTGAGCGCGATATTGAAACCTAATTTGAGGAAATATGATTCATCTCGCATCACGTTTGCTGCGGCCTGCAATAATGAAAGTGTTTTACAAATAAGAGAAATTGTTTAGTCGTGTTACTTACCAAAGAGGGCAGATGCGGACAAGTTACTAGGTCGTCCAGCGACGCACCCGACATCTCGGGTTCAAAGTACCATGTACGCTGTCCATAGTAAGACACAGTTTTGTTTGAGTGCCAGGTTATATCTTCTTTGAGCTTTTCCTCTCTATAAACAAATGGACCCACTTGCTGGAAGTTCGGCTTGACACCAATTGTGCGTACCTGGTCCGGATTTGTCCAATTGAAGAGATACATGTACATGTAGACCGGGATGGGTGTCTCCACCCATTTGTCGTATGTTTTCGAGCAAGGACCAAGAGGCAGCATCTGTGAAGCAAAAACTTATTATAAAAAATGTAAGGCATTTTAAAATTGCGAATGTGAAAAACTTACATCGTATATTTTATCGTTTATAAAGTCTGTCCACAAAATTACTAAGAGCAATCCTGGTACAAAGAACGCAACGGCTATTAGAAAGACCCATATTTTCTGCTGAGTTACGCCACAACAACTGCAACACATTTTAACACTTTCGCAGCTGTAAATGAAGTGAGGCCAAAAAGTTCTTTAAGATTAGTAGCCGATCGACAGTAACCGACATGGCAAAAACAATGTGTAGTAGATAATTCAATCTTATCAATCCAACGAATTTATTAAGGAACTTAAGTAATGATATTCCAATATTCAGCTGATTGGATTAGGAGCAATAAACCAATTAAGTACTTGTATGGTAGTCTAGCAATGTCTTACTCAGTATTTGCCGGTTTCAAGTAGCACTGCTTACTGTTCTTATAAAATAGATCACTGACCTTTGTAACGTAAATATTTTCTCGGTACGAAATCTTGTACTTTTTCATATGATCAATCTTTATCAATGAAGATTCAATATATTGATATCGTTTATAATTATTTTATTATATTTTTTAAATTTAAATGACTAACTAATGAGTCATATTCTAGGCCAGTTAAGATAGAAATTGATTTTGTTAAGTGATCAGTAATGAAAAGATGAAAGCTTTTGAAACGGTAACATGAGCAAGAAGATAAAAATATTTCATACAATTTTTGTATTTTATCAGAAGTCGAGGGGATGTACAGTTTCTCAGTGATTAAATATCTACTTTTCATTTGAAGCTATTAATCAACTTATGGAATTGACTTTATCTGAAAATGTCTATAAGCAACAGCAAATATTTCGCGATTAATGCGCAATTAAATGCAATTTAACTGAAAAATGCCAATAATCAGAGTAATGACAATAATACTACCAGTTACCTTCTTATGCCCTGACCAGGGCTAATTAAGTTTGCTACGATGTTAGTAACAAACAAAAGGAAATGCCATGGACTTCCTAAACTACATAGGTATTTTCTATTTCTAACCAAATTTCCTGTGCGGAATCCTTGCGAGTATTGGAGAAGACTTATAGCCTTGACAGACGGCAGCGTTAATCCGCATTAACTGCGCACTTAATCAGTTCCAAATTTGTAGGTGACAGACGGCAGCTATACGAGTTTGAAACTCTCATGAACAGCTCATTGTCCTTTTTGTAATATTTTAAATAAAAATTTGATAGAAGACAAACATTACGGTTGTTAGCCGACCAATTTTTACCAAACCATTTTTTATTACAAAAACATATCAACACATTATTTTTAAAACTGCATCATAATATAGAAGTTTTATTGATATTAGATATATTGAGAATTTGATAAACAGCTGTCAGGCTTGCTTGTATTTCATTCACAATAGATGAAAATTGGCCATTTTTAACAATGTTGCCAACGAAAATCTCACAAACTCCCTAAAATTTTGAGAGTTATTTTTGGATTCAGCAACAGAGTTAGCTGTGGTAACTCCTGAATTAATCCCGAAAAATGCAATTAATCTGGTTTAACGCTGCCGTCTGTCAATGCTATTACGGTAATTCAGTTTTATCACAAACACAAGCCTTCAAAGTAGGCCGAGAACCGTTGTAGACATGCCTCGTTCTGGACGGCCTTCGATCTATACAACTGAAGAGCACATTAAAAAAGTGAGGAATATGAAAATCGCCCGTTCGAATGATTTTGGTTTTCTAGCTCGACTCGTCCGGATAAAGCTGATTTTTTTCAAAGAGAGCACCGTCAACAGGTTTTTTGACATGCTTAATCGTACAAATTCCGATTATAGCCAGGATTTTAACCGAATTTAAAAAAAACGCAATGAATACCATCGATCAACAACCGTATTCAACAGATTTGGCTTCGTGTGATTTTTTTTGTTCCCCAAACTGGAATTGCCGCTCCGTGGTATTAGATCGAACCAGATAAAACAAAATTTCCGGAAAGAGTTGAAGGCCATCCCATAAAGTGCTTATGAAAAGTGTTTGGAGGACTGGAAAAAGCGTTGGTGGGGTTTGAATGCGACCATATATATATTTATGAATAATTAAATATTTTCAGTTTTATTTACAGTTTCCGGGACCTGTTTGTCTGTATATAACGTTACATACGTGAACTAATCACTTTTTGGGATATCGGTCTAAAATTTCGCACTCGTGCTCTTTCCACCAAGAAGCTGCCTTTGCATGCATTTGTCGAAATCGCTGATATCGGAGAACTATAGCATAGAGCTGTTATGTAAACTGAACGTTCAAACTCAAGTCACTGCATGAAAGCTTTTTTCTTTGGCGAGGCATCTACACAAAATTTGGCAAAGATTATTCTCCTAGACATCGCTGCAATCTCTGAATATATTAGACCGAATATGTTGCTGCCTTTCAAACTTACCGCTCAAAATCTGATTAAAGATTGTGGTATAAAAATTAGTCTGTGTGGGGTATTATAGCCCCAGTGCAGCTGCAGTCAGTGTTTTTTCTTGTTGAAGTCTGGAATTTATATATTTTGAAGAATATGTCTGGTTCATGGAAATAAGAGCTTGTAAATTTTATTATTAAAGCACCTTACACACTAGTCGATATCTCTGATGTAAAAAGTTGAGTAACGAGTTAACTTACTGCTTGGCTTTAGTCTGTAAAGTAGGTTTCCATGTTGGCAGTGAAACCTTCTTTTGGCTCACATATGCTTCGGCAATGCGACTTCGTAGGCTTCTATAGAATATTGCCTTTGCTACATACAGATGGCTTTAAAGTCAGAACTTTATCCTATAGTCAGTAGACAAGCAGATCAATTCCCTGAATTAATTTTTGCACAGAAAAATTTAATAAAAAAAAAAAAAATATTTTATCTTGTTACAAATATTTCCCACTTTGCTTAATAAAAATAAAAGACACATAAATGCAGAAAACATACAAAGAGTTGGACTTTTACTCCCACAAGAACATTTTTTCTTCAAGCATTTTACTACTTGCTCTTACGACTGGGTATACTATGAAAAGTGCTTCTGCATAGTCTTATTTGTAAGTGCAAACCCATTAAGCAACATCATGAGGTACGTATAATACTACTGAGATAAAAATTATTGACTCCAGGTGTTTTTGCTATTTTTAAACCTCTAAATAACTTGCTGACTGCCCGAAAACGACGACCTTATCAAACATTTTTGTTGAGCAAACATTTAGACGTCGCGATGAAACTTTGTATATACACGTGTTGAAGTGCTATAACTCAGCTACAAGTTAAATTAAACAATTAAGGCCTAAGTTCGGGTGTAATCAAACATTTTATACTCTTGCAATTTGCAGGAATCAAAATCGTGAAAATACATTGCGGTGTTGCAAACTTTCATAATAAAAAACATTGCGATGAAACCGAGTGGTTTTTAAATAAATTTGTTACTTATTCTACTTCTTCAAATAAGATATATTTGACACTAACTCAACAAAAGAAGCGAAATTTATTATATTAGGGATATGAGGTTTATACCAAGGTGCAGGCCGCTTCCATTCATATTCAGCGCCAAACTAATAATGTAAATTCATAAACCTTTAAGAAATCTTGTCTCCTTGAGTTTATTTAAATATCTCGCATTTGACAAACCTGAAACGTACAAAGCTGGCTGGAAAGTCGGAGCTCACTTTCTAGGGTATACTAGAGCCGCGTTTGTTGCATTAACCTCTGACATTGCTCGAGGTTTTACGTACGGTTTGTTAGAATAACAGATTTCATTAGCATAAATAACTTCAGATATTCTCGGCACTAAACTCAAGTACTACTGTGATCAAATTGAAAGGTGAATTTTGTCGATTTCATCTCCTTCAAAGTAATCCCCTCACGCTGCATAGACTTATGCCAACGAATTTTCCAGACATCGTAGCACTTGAAAAAAACTTCCGTAATGGTGGCCATCAAAGCCTTCTTCGATTCAGCTTTTATATCCTCAATTCAGTCAAACGGTGTCTTCGGAGTGGTCACGTGAATTTGCTGAATAGCCAGAAGCGGCACGATATTAGTTGATAATGTGACGAAATGATCACGAATAACCAATGCGGTATGAGAAGGTGCATTATCGCGCTTCTTTGTTCAATAAATTCAGACATAGTAAAAATCGAAGAATTCAAAAGAATTTCACTCACAAAACGACGCGTATCTGAAATACTAATGAATATTTTGACGTATGAGGTCTACAACTTTTTCCGCCGTTTTCCAATACATGTCTCTAGGGTCAATCACTGGTTGATTAAATCGTTTTATATCGATTTTGGACATTTATGTCAATACTAACCCAACATGTAGAGATCTGTTTGCATCCAAAATTTATTCTCAACTGAAGATGTCACTTTTTGAGTCGAATTCTCGACATTTGCGAGAAATTTTGCTTTTCTTTTTTAATTCCAAGAAAAGTGCGGCTGAGGCTCATCGAATGCTTTCGGATACGTACGGTGAGGCTATCCTAAGTGAATGAACATGTCGCGTATGGTTTCAAGGTTTTAAGAATATATTATGAAGTCGAAGACCGGGGACTGAGGGGTGATATCTTATGAGCTGCTAAAGCCAAGTGAAACTATTACATGAAATCGATACCGAACGCAATTGATGCGTTTGAGCCGAGCACTAAAAAACGGCCACAATACGAAGAAAGACACGATAAAGTCATTCCCCGCATGACAATGCTCGGCCTCACGTCGCAAAGGTGGTCAAAAAATATTTGGAGACGCTGAAATGGGAAATCTTACCCCATCCGCCGTATTCCTCAGACGTTGCTCTATCTGACTACCACTTGTTCCGATCGATGGCATACGGTCTAGCTAACGAGCACCTCAGTTCTTATGAAGAAGTCAAAAATTGGATTGATACTTGGATCGACTCGAAAGATGAGGAGTTCTTTCGTCACGGAATACGCATGCTGCCAGAAAGATGGTCAAAAGTAGTAGCTAGCGACGGCCAGTATTTTGAATAACATTTTTGTAACCGTTTTTATACAATAAAGCCTTAAATTTACAAAAAAAACGGCGGAAGCAAAGTTGTAGACATAATAAAATTTAGCATAGGTGTTACTAACAGTACTACCAACTTACAGAAAAAATTTACCGATTCGTAAAACACCAAAGTATAAATTAAAAATTCACCTTTCAATTTGACACAGTAGTATATCTAATATTATATTATATGTTCTGTTAAGTTTGCTAAGTAATCTTACATAATGACCAGTATGTAGTGTCTAAAGCCAACCGGAAGTTTTTAAATGTTATATTATATTAGGTATATAGGAAAAAGGGATAGTATTGACCCGATTTTATCTAGTATATTTTTGGCGTTACTGCAAATTACCAACGGAAAAAGATGCTCTCTGAGCTCCATTAAGGTATTTTAAATGTCTTCACCAATATTTAAGGAGTAAAGTCAACCGGATGTTTGAAAATTTTGATGTTAGTTATATGGGGCGTCTTCAGCCAATTTTATATATTTTCAGCTCAAAATATAGTATTAGTAATAGAAAAACACGTATTTTAGATTTTATTAAGTAACTCGCATATTGGCCGATATATGAAGTCAGCCAGAAACACCAAAATATGTCTATTAGGTACATATATATGGACCACAGAAATTATTGAACCAACTGACTGTAACTTATAGTACACATTGATCGATATTTTCAGACAAAAATCAACATATGTAGGTACTGTGGTACACACATTCGTTACCTAGGGCATGAATTATTTGGGTTCCATTTGGATAATTTTTGGTTATAGGGTGAAGTACGTAATAATGTCAGGATAACGTTGCACACCGGTTTTGATCGAGCAGATTCCGAGATATCGATTTTAAACTAAATCTGGGCGGTTTAGATGATATTTAAATTAAACCTCTTATAAGGCGTGGCCACGTCTAGGTTTTCAACATTTTTTTAACTGCAAATGCACCTTTCTAATTCGATTCGTGGTTTGAAAATTTTTAGAAAGTGGACCTGATCCCCTCCCTAAAAAGTTTAATGTAGATGCATCTCAAACTGTTTAAGCTGGATCGAACAAACTTATTACGAATGAGTCAGATGATAACCACGATCACTGGTACCACTAAAAGTGCTATAACTCACGAATAAATAAGCCAGCAGCAGCTATCGTGCTGAAGTGTTCCATAGATGAAGTCATACTATATATTACACTATGAAAGTGGGATCGCACTACAACGCCGCCTACTCTGAGCTCTCATTTAGCTAATATCACAATTTCAAACTTTTGGTAGACTCTATACCGTATATGTAAATCGGTCAACATGTAAGTTATCTTAAGGGGTCATCCCGTTTGACGGTTTTAATTTTTTTTTTTTGCATAAATCTAACGTAGAGACAACATAGAATGAGCTGGTAAAGTAATTTTTCAAAATTTATTATAGTAGTTGGAAAGCTTCTTCTTCTTTACTTTACTAACGTAGAAACCGCTTACGCGGTTATAGCCAAGTTAACAATTGGAGCTTTAAGCGAAGCCAGGTCCTTCTCCACCTGGTCTTTCCAACGGTGTGGAGGTCTCCCTCTTCCTCTGCTTCCCCCGGCGGGTACTGCGTCGAATACTTTCAGAGCTGGAGTGTTTTCGTTCATTCGAACGACGTGACCCAGCCAGCGTAGCAGCTGTCTTTCAATTCGCTGAACTATTTCAATGTTGTCTTATAACTCATACAGCTCATCGTTCCATCGAATGCGATATTCAACGTGGCCAACGCGCAAAGGACCGTAAATCTTCGCAACTCGTAACGTCGACTCATCAGATGTTGTCGTCGTCCATGCCTCTGCACCAGATGGGAATAGTGATTGACTTATAGAGTCTTGTTTTTGTTCGTCGAAAGAGGACTTCACTTCTCAATTGCCTACTTATTCCGAAGTAGCACCTTTTGGCAAAGGATATTCTGCGTTGGATTTCGAGACGGGCGTTGTTGTTGCTGTTAATGCCGGTTCCAAGATAGACGAAATTATCCACAACTTCGAAGTTATGATGAAAAAAGGGGAAGGGGAAGGGGAAAGGGAATGGTAATTTTCCGAAACTACGGTATTGCTCAAGATCGGTGGAGTAAGAGTCTATAAATACATAATTTGAAAATGCGTCTTACGTCTACTATGGCAACGTTATAGCACAGTTATAAAGTTGCGAGCTTAACAAGAACCATTTTCCAGTGATCAGCACAATTTAATGTGCTTACCTGAACATGCGGATCTAACCACACTTTCGCATTTAATATAATTTTTTTTTATTCAAATTTATAATTATTAGACAATAAGGAACGCTGGACTGAACTCACGATTGCATAAATTCTCTTTCCATCTCAGAAAGCTTCAATGTCAGAAATTTCATTAAATAAATTAAGCAAATGTCCGCGAAATTGGAGAACCAAAATGGCAAAATGGCGAAAGCTTTGCCAGCGCAAAATATTAAAATTGCGCTTTTCACAGCGCGGCACACGGCAGTAGGGTAGTGGCGGCGGGTGGGGATGCGCTGAGACGGCGAATACTTCGTGAAATACTTGACAAAGCGGATTCACTTTGTGGCAAATTGACATTTGTTTAATGAATTTATAATCCAAAAAAGAAGTTCACGTTTTTCTAAGACACTTCAGGGAAAATAATTGTCCAATCCGTGAGCGTGAAAAGTTTTGAGATTAAAGGGTGCTGATGAAGAAGAAATTATGTAGGTGATTTTTTAAATTATAATTAATTTATCGGCTTTACTTTTATTCTAAATTGTTATAGTTAAATATGAATAGAATGGATTTTTCGTTTTGACTTTTCACTACGTTCTTTCTGGTGAAAACTTATAGCTTGTACGCCACTCAACCAACTGCTAAAAGTTTAGTTTGTAGAAATTTGGTATAAAGATTGAAGCCGGAACAATTGGAAAATAACTACACCTACTTCTAAAGAGAATTTGTGTTATTAATAAAAACATCAATAGGAAATTTAGCAAATACTAATGCCTGAGATATGAGGTAACTTTTATTTATAAAAAAAATGATTTGAACATAGACAAATCACTGATTGATTACCTTGTTTATTTAAGTATCAATAAGAGATTACCTATGGAAATAAAAAGCACAGTGTAATTAGTTTGATATTGGGCCAGACCTTCAGATCAAGTTCCAGGCCCCATATTCCTATTATAAAGACTACCAACTTTCTTGTTGATTTTTAACATCGGTAAAAATGTAGTCTAGCTTAGTGAAATCACGAAAGTATTATGATTACCAAATGAACACGGAATTACTCCGGATAATTTAGAAATCTATTCCAACAGCTCTTACTATATACAATATGTGATTAAAGCTTTCACAATAACTCAAAAATTCAAAAACGAGAATATTTTCCCTATTGAACGTGTACTTTAAGGTAGGTAGGAAAGAAAACACAATGGGCTTATGTGCCATTTTGATGAACTGTCGTCGGCTTTTATAATCGTGCTATCCCGCTTCATCGTTGCGCTACAACCACGTATCTCCCAGACTAATTTAAATCAAATTCGTTGGGTAACATAACCCTAACACTCTTATGTTTCAGTGCTAACTTCCATCAGATTCCAGTACATATATTTCCAGTATATAAATTAACCATCAAAGAACATATTGGTATACAAATTTGCAGAAAATGTACTTTAAGATATGCCATATCAAATTAAAAAATAATCAAAATCGGATCATAGCTCTTCAAACCTCCACATACCGAATAAGTGAAACCGTGCTATAGATTAGTAATCAGAAGAAATTACGTTTCAGTTCGTAGTTATTCTGTATATCAAAAATGGTTTGAATCGGATCAAGAATGCTATTGTATATTTCTAAAGCTTTGAACGATGTTGAATCCAGTAACTTCAAAAACTTCTTACAAACACCTTTGTTTTATTTTGTTTATTTCTGTCCTTTACATTCTTTTATTTAATTCATAACTATTTTCGAAGAATGCTTATCCTTTCCGATTTTCATGGTTTATTTTTGTTTTTGTTGAAGTAAATTCGATACTTATGCACTTTGTTGCATACATACATACAAATATACTAATTGCAGCTAACAAATTGTAACAACATGGGATTAAAAGTAACAAGCTTCAAGTTTCCTCTTCTCTCAACAAGCCAAGTACAGTAAATAAATCACATTGATAAATAATTATTCGGCTAAATATACATATACAGTACATATATATATATATACATGTATATATAATATGCCAGTATATATAATATATAAATAAGTAATGCACTTTGTAGTTGTGACTAGTGGATTAATACGGATTTGTCAAAGTCCATTTGTAAGTAGTTGTGGAGTATAATTAGCAACATCATCAAAAACTCTTTATCGCAATATTTATTTTTCAAGTAGATCAAGTGTACAGCAGGGCTTAAGCTTCTGCTTCTGCCTCGGCCTCCTGGGCTTTGCGGCTGGGCTGTGAAAACAAAATAGTGAGAGAAATTAAAATCTACAAGTTGCTGAAATATATGTGATAACATATATGTATGTACTATATATAATAGTATATAATGCAGTGAAATGCGGTTAAAAAAATTATGAAAACCCGTTAACTTCGGTTTGTAGTGCTCCGATCTGCATAATATGTTTGGAGGTTGTAGCATTGTGGAATTTCATGCAGATATCTGATAATCAAACAAGAACTTGATTTTGATCAATCAGTTTGTAATACAATATCATATAGGTGTATATATGTATGTTCCCAAAAAGTGTGGATTTCAGACCGATATCTTAAAAACCTGAGAGCTAGTTCGCGCATAGTTTGTGCATGGGTATATACAGACAAGTAGAGAGAGAGATGGCATCGGAAAGGACTCAGTTCGCCAAGCTAATCATTTAGATAAGAGTGTACATTTTATAATGTCTTCGACGTTTTCTACTGGATGTCGAGGTTTTCAAGTTTCATGAAGGTAAGTACTAAGAAAAGTTGATTTCGAATTGTTTACAGAGAGTAGTTTAAAGAATAAAGATATTGCGTCCTGGCCATTTTTCAAATTTATATAGGTTTTCAACTTCTGTTTGTCGAGACATAACATTAGCAATGCTGATCACTCTTAGTCGTTCAGAGAGTTGTAAGTATATGGTACAGTTCAATGAATTTCTTACGGAAGTCGTGATATAACTAAATTTTTGAAAATTTTAAATTTTACTACATCAGGTCGATGGCGTCATCATTCCGCTTATCTCCCTGCACCTTAGTATCATCTCAGTCAAAAATTTAAACGGGTTTCATTAAATTGAGGAACTTCAACCTCAATAAGACTAATTATGACGAAAAAATAATTACTACCTATAGTTGAAATCATTACCTTTGGATGCATTAAAATAAATGGTAACTCGGCACATAGTTCGCCTCCCAAAGCGCCCAAGAACAGCTTGACCTTTACGGCGTACGAAACGATGATGCCAAAAGCATCTCGCGTATCTTGACTAGCGATGCTGAAAAGATTCATATAAAATTAAAAGCGGAGTTCATATCATGTGCTTTGGTTTTACTTACAGAGTAGTCGATGCCAATGACGTTTCCTTGCGCTTTACATCACCCTCAACGGCGATGCCAGCACGGTCACAATTGTGGCAATAACAATGTCGGCACCAAATACATAACCTTTTGCAAGCTGGAACCTGGGTTGAGCGGACAACCCTCACTGGTCTCCACAAATGCAATTGTATTGCGGAATTGTCCATTCTGGAAGAGCACCACATCGACACCCTGCTGTACCATGGTCTTGATTTTCTTTACCACCTTATTCGAATTATTACGCACACAGATATTCACAGCGATTTTCTCACTGTGATGATACAGTTGCTTATCCAGCGTAACTTCCAGCTCCAGTTCACCGGGTGAGAGTAGAAAATCTTTGCGTACCACCGTGCAAGGCTGTATGCCCTTCTTATTGGGTGCATACTGTACTTTACGTATACCCAAATTGATGGTGCTGCGACGATGTGAGCGATCACATTCGCTATCGCCTGTAAAGACTTTCACGAAATATTGTACACCGCAAGGTTGCGTCTCATCGTTGGCCTTTTGCTGCAGCACGACCGAAGCTGGTGAACTGGGTGGCAACTCCATAACGAAGGGGAACGCATTGGAGCCCAGCTTCTTTAGTAAACGCTCCTGCATTTTGGTCAGCTGTATGTCGACCTTCTGCTGTGGGTACACCTGCTGCGAGACGAGCGTAAGTTCCTTTTGGAAACGCAAGCCGATCATTTCATCGTCTTCGCGTCCATAACGGAAGTTGCAGATGAGTTGCACGTAGATTTTGCGGTTTTGCCGCAAATATTCGTCATCCAGAACGATAATGCCATCTGTAAAACAAATAATATTGATGAAAATGCCTGAGGAAATAATATTCGCTCAAACAATTAAGAGAGAAGAGAGCAAAAGTAGTTTGTACTAAGTTGAGACGAGCTTGCCATGAACATACAAGTACAGTTAGCTACCAACACATGTGTGAGGTTGTGCTTCAGGTTGATCCTCTCTACTGATAATATGAGGGTAACATGCTGTTACTGGAAATATTAACCTTTATCTCGCCAAAAAATACTTAAAATATATCACGTAACCTTCATCAACGTCAAAGCGATTTGAGTTCTTAGCAAATCTGTTCAGGGGATTTCTATTTTTTCGATCGTAATTGGACAGTCTAAGGAAAATATCGAGATGTTTCCTCTTTGCGAATTTTGTTAGTCAGTCAAGTAGTTCACTGGTGTTCTTGATACAGAAGGATCTCACAGCAGCGCAAAGTTCAAGTAAAGCCAAATCCAATTTAGTGCTAAATTTTAAGATGATATTGAAGCTCCCGCCGTTCGCATTCTGATAAGCTTCCTTGCAATAATTTCAAGCCATCTGGGGCTAAGCTTTACCATATATTATAGAAAAGTAGAGGTAGCAAAATAATGAATTCTTACAGGCTGTTGTATGATTCTAGAAAATTTGCAGAGTCATTACAAGGTAGAAACTTTCCAAAAATGAGTTAGAACTTAGTATGAAGTTTCAAGCTATCAAAACCGTTAGATAGCTTTAGTTATACTTCAGTGTAATTCGTTTCTATATACCTAGGGCTTTAAAATGTTATTCCGTGAGTTACATAAGATTGGCTTTCAATGTTCTTTGATGGTATTTTTAAAGCTTTTAAAAGCTCGTTGAGTCATTGAAACTTGTCGGCCTTAAAAAAACTAGTATTTTCTATTTTTTTGTAGAAGAAACTTCAAAAATATTAAGAAAAACATTTAGATATCACTGCCAGACGACGTTTTATTCTCCTCTTACTGCGCCTACATTTATCTTTAAACATAATTTTTCATTTCTACGCCATATTCAGACTGTTGTAATTTTATACTATCCGTCAGTATAATTTAAATTCATAGTCAAACGAAAAGCTCCGATGATTAATGACTTTGTGGCCGAAAAATGAAAATTTATTTACATATCCACACGCTCACTCACCGACAGGCTCCACTACCGTTATGGAGTCGACGAATTCACGCTTGTTCATATACAAGGTGATCATGTTGTTGGGTGAGACCTTTTTAAAGACCTTAAAGTTGACAACCATCTTGCCGACTGCCTTCTACTGCTTTGATTTAAAATATAATTTACTAAATCGGACTCGGACGCGCGAAACACGTAAGAATCGCTGACTGAACGTTCGCAAATTCGGAAAATTTTTTCACAAAATTCTGTTACTTGGAAAACGCGGAATACGACGCGTACGCGTGCACACAGTTAGCTTCCTAAGCGCTGGCGGTTTGTGGGTCTAATGGACGCTTCGGACGATTCTCTAGTGGCGCGTTGCACGTCTGCGGCGATTTTAAATTAACTACCGTTTGCCGAGCGACCTTTATAGCGGGCGAAAGCAGCTGACAAGCTTTGACTCTTATTGAATTAGCGAACGTATGCGTGTGGCTGTGTGCGTGCGCGTGTGTGTGTTTGGCAAATACGAAAATGTCGTGTTATTTACATACACACACAAGCAAGCGCACCCTCATATTAGCAGACAGGCCAAAGCGCACGCACACACATACACCCAAGTGCACATGTGACTGCACTGCGCTGGGCACCATTTCTACGGCTTCGGCGACTAGCCTGACTACCACAATTGCTGGCGCTGCAGCCGGGTCAGTTTGACCGAAATTGATTTCGACACATACACACGCGTGCAAACATATTGCAGCATACACACATACACGCATACATGAGTGGGTGCAATGGGCTGAGGCACTGTGTGGGCGAGAAATGCCGCTGTGTGGCCTCTGGTTTGCGGTACCGTTGGCGAATTTGAGCCTCTGTTTGTATGTATGTTCGGCTCTGGGTGCTTATGTTTGATCTTCCATATAGTTATATGACTACTTTGAGCACTCAAAAGTGTGTTTGCTTGCGTGTATCTAACTACGCAATACCTTTGGTAATGACATTCAACACTCTGTTAACAGAAAATCAATGAAATTTAATAAAATCTCATAGAAACACATATACATATTGGTTGTAATTTTATGCATCTTATATGAGTACATGTCACTTGTTTTATTTCCACAAATCCACTTTATTCTAGTAGATTTGTATTTGCATGAGTGCGAAACTCGGCACGCATATTTTTGACACTTCATTGGAAGGTGTTGACTTTAGGGGGGAGCCTGCTTTAGGAGGCTCAAAAAATCGATTTTTTTTTATTGCTTAAATCTGTTCCTAATACATCTAAGAATATGTCTGTCAATTTTGGAAAGACAATTCGGATTATTTTCGAAGATACAGCACTAAAAGCAGTCGGGCGCCAAGCAGGTATGCGAGCGTTCGGGCAGTTGCAGCCGCTCTATAGAGCGCGTTTTTTCGAGTTTTCATTTTTGGGATTTTCCAAAATTGGCGGCCAAAATTACAAAAAAAGTATTCAACCAATCGTATAAAACCAAAGCTTATTAGATTCAGTATCTTATTACCTCCTCTGTGAACCTAAAAAGTTCTTGAAAACAAAATTCTAAACTATTTTTTTAGTAAATTGAAGTTAGGTTTTTTGGTGAAAAATGCAACTTTTTTTTCAAATCTAAAAAAAACTTTGATTTTCGCGTTTTTTTCGGGTTTTTTTAGGTTCACATAGAAGAAAGACTAATGAAAATTAATTATCCATTGGATTTTTTTGTTTCAGACAAAAATTGCGACCTACATTTTTTCCGCCAATTGGACACTTCAATTGCGCAGTGGTGCACAAAAGTAGATGAAAGTGGGCTGCATTTCGATATTTTAATTTTTAAAAAATGTTTTTTGTAAGCTTAAATATGTAATAAAATGATGTAAAAATTTCATTACATTTGCTTGTTTTTTTTCTATCCAAAAAAAAAACACGAAAAACTGCCTTTTTTAGGCCTCCTAAAGCAGGCTCCCCCCTTTACACAATTGCCCCTAAATAGTTACAATGTTGATTTAAAACTCATTATTTAATAGAGAAAACAATTGTATAGGGTAAACATTTTACCAAGACTTGTCACCTCTTGAGAAGTGAGTGAACTTTCTGTTTCTAAAAACACTTACAAGTATATTATAGTGAAAAGTAAACCCATTCCAGCTTTTTCCTAAAAAAAAATTGCAAGATACCAAAAAGTTCGTGACTTTTTGTTATGTTAAAGTGAAACTGAAACCGGAAGTAGGAATTTAAGAATTCAATTGAAAAGTCTCCGGCTCGCATTCAAATGACGCGTGTATAAATTTGACAGCTGTCGGATCATTACTTTGTGAATTATATCATTTTGAAAGCAGAAACTTTTCTTATTGTGAAAAATATGGATAAAAAGGAATTTCGCTAGTTAATAAGATATTGCTTTTAGAAAGAAAACAAGAAAAAATGTTAAATTCGGCTGCACTGAAGCTAATATACCCTTCACATGTGCATTTGTTTTACTAACTATGTGTTCAGTTTGTATGGAAGCTATATGCTATAGTAAACCAATCTGATCAATTTCTTCGGAGATTACATTGTTGCCTTAGAAAATAACATATACCAAATTTCGTGAATATATCTTGTCTAATGTGAAAGTTGTCCATACAAGAACTTGATTCTGATCGTTCAGCTTGTATGGCAGCTATATGCTATAGTAAACCGCTCTGATAAATTTTTTTGGAAATTATATTATTATCGTCAAATGCGGAAGTTTTCCATACAAGAGCTTTTTTCCGCTCGTTCAATTTGTATGGCAGCTATATGCTATAGTAAGCCGATCTTAACAATTTCTTCGGAGATTACATTTTTGCCTTAGAAAATAGTCCATACCAAATTTCGTGAACATACGTTGTCAAATGCAAAAGTTTTCCATACAAGAACTTTATTCCGATCGTTCAGTTTGTATGAAGCATGAGCAATGAGCAGATTCCTGAAGAGAAAATGACGTTTGCAATTTCAAAACGATATCTTAAAAACTGAGAGACTAGTTCGTATATATGCAGACAGACGGACGGACAGATAGACAGACGGACATAGCTAAATTGACTCAGCCCAACATACTGATCATTTATATATAGAATATACTTTATAGGGTCTTCGACGCTTCCTTCTGGAGATTACAAACTTCGTGGCAAACTTAATTTACCCTCTTCAGGGTAAAAAAATT
>NC_052500.1:32048888-32079079 GCF_016617805.1 Bactrocera tryoni | reverse complement strand
TGACAAAGCGGATTCACTTTGTGGCAAATTGACATTTGTTTAATGAATTTATAATCCAAAAAAGAAGTTCACATTTTTCAAAGACACTTCACGGAAAATAATAGTCTAATCTGTGAGCGGAAAAATTCTTGAGATTAAATGGTGTTGATGAAGAAGATATTATGTAGGTGATTTTTAAAATTATTATTAATTTGTCGGCTTTACTTTTATTCTAAATTGTTATAGTTAAATATGAATAGAATGGATTTTTCTTTTTGACTTTTCACTATATTCTTTCAGGTGAAAACTCATAGCTTGTACGCCACTCAACCAACTGCTTAAAGTTTAGTTTGTAGAAATTTAGTATAAAGGTTGAAGCCGGAACAATTGGAAAATAACTAAAGTTCCAGGCCCCATATTCCTATTATAAAGACTTCCACCTTTCCGTTTGATTTTTAACATTGGTAAAAATGTAGTCTATCTTAGTGAAATCACGAAAGTATTATGATTACCAAATGAACACGGAATTACTACGGATAATTTAGAAATCTATTCCAACAGCTCTTACTATATACAATATGTGATTAAAGCTTTCACAATAACTCAAAAATTCAAAACCGAGAATATTTTCCCTATTTAACGTGTACTTTAAGGTAGGTAGGTAAGAAAACACAATGGGCTTATGTGCCATTTTGATGAACTGTCGTCGGATTTTATAATCGTGCTATCCCGGTTCATCGTTGCGCTACAACCAGGTATCTACCAGACTAATTAAAACCAAATTCGTTGGGAAACATAAACCTAACACTTTTATGTTTCAGTGCTAACTTCCATCAGATTCCAGTACATATATTTCCAGTATATAAATTAACCATCAAAGAACATATTGGTATACAAATTTGCAGAAAATGTACTTTAAGATATGCCATATCAAATTAAAAAATAATCAAAATCGGATCATAGCTCTTCAAACCTCCACATACCGAATAAGTGAAACCGTGCTATAGATTAGTAATCAGAAGAAATTACGTTTCAGTTCGTAGTTATTCTGTATATCAAAAATGGTTTGAATCGGATCAAGAATGCTATTATATACATGTTTCTAAAGCTTTGAACGATGTTGAATCCAGTAACTTCAAATTCCTCTTACAAACACCTTTGTTTTATTTTGTTTATTTCTGTCCTTCACATTTTTTTATTTAATTCATAACTATTTTTGAAGAATGCTTATCCTTTCCGATTTTCATGGTTTATTTTTGTTTTTGTTGAAGTAAATTCGATACTTATGCACTTTGTTGCATACATACATACAAATATACTAATTGCAGCTAACAAATTGTAACAACATGGGATTAAAAGTAACAAGCTTCAAGTTTCCTCTTCTCTCAACAAGCCAAGTACAGTAAATAAATCACATTGATAAATAATTATTCGGCTAAATATACATATACAGTACATATATATATATATACATGTATATATAATATGCCAGTATATATAATATATAAATAAGTAATGCACTTTGTAGTTGTGACTAGTGGATTAATACGGATTTGTCAAAGTCCATTTGTAAGTAGTTGTGGAGTATAATTAGCAACATCATCAAAAACTCTTTATCGCAATATTTATTTTTCAAGTAGATCAAGTGTACAGCAGGGCTTAAGCGTCTGCTTCTGCCTCGGCCTCCTGGGCTTTGCGGCTGGGCTGTGAAAACATAATAGTGAGAGAAATTAAAATCGACAAGTTGCTGAAATATATGTGATAACATATATGTATGTACTATATATATAATAGCATATAATGCAGTGAAATGCGGTTAAAAAAATTATGAAAACCCGTTAACTTCGGTTTGTAGTGCTCCGATCTGCATAATATGTTTGGAGGTTGTAGCATTGTGGAATTTCATGCAGATATCTGATAATCAAACAAGAACTTGATTTTGATCAATCAGTTTGTAATACAATATCATATATGTGTATATATGTATGTTCCCACAAAGTGTGGATTTCAGACCGATATCTTAAAAACCTGATAGCTAGTTCGCGCATAGTTTGTGCATGGGTATATACAGACAAGTAGAGAGAGAGATGACATCGGAAAGGACTCAGTTCGCCAAGCTAATCATTTAGATAAGAGTGTACATTTTATAATGTCTTCGACGTTTTCTACTGGATGTCGTGGTTTTCAAGTTTCATGAAGGTAAGTACTGAGAAAAGTTGATTTCGAACTGTTTACAGAGAGTAGTTTAAAGAATAAAGATATTGCGTCCTCGACATTTTTCAAATTTATATAGGTTTTCAACTTCTGTTTGTCGAGACATAACATTAGCAATGCTGATCACTCTTAGTCGTTCAGAGTTCTTTATGGTACCGTTCAGTGAATTTCTTACGGAAGTCGTGATATACTAAATTTTTGTAAATTGTAAATTTTACTACATCAGGTCGATGGCGTCATCATTCTGCTATCTCTGTACCTTAGTATCATCTCAGTCAAAAATTTAAACGGGTTTCATTAAATTGAGAAACTTCAACCTCAATAAGACTAATTATGACGAATAAAATAATTACAACCTATAGAAATCATTACCTTTGGATGCATTAAAATAAATGGTAACTCGGCACATAGTTCGCCTCCCAAAGCGCCCAAGAACAGCTTGACTTTTACGGCGTACGAAACGATGATGCCAAAAGCATCTCGCGTATCTTGACTAGCGATGCTGAAAAGATTCATATAAAATTAAAAGCGGAGTTCATATCATGTGCTTTGGTTTTACTTACAGAGTAGTCGATGCCAATGACGTTTCCTTGCGCTTTACATCACCCTCAACGGCGATGCCAGCACGGTCACAATTGGCCACCAATGTCGGCACCAAATACATAACCTTTTGCAAGCTGGAACCCGGGTTGAGCGGACAACCCTCACTGGTCTCCACAAATGCAATTGTATTGCGGAATTGTCCATTCTGGAAGAGCACCACATCGACACCCTGCTGTACCATGGTCTTGATTTTCTTTACCACCTTATTCGAATTATTACGCACACAGATATTCACAGCGATTTTCTCACTATGATGATACAGTTGCTTATCCAGCGTGACTTCCAGCTCCAGCTCACCGGGTGAGAGTAGAAAATCTTTGCGTACCACCGTGCAAGGCTGTATGCCCTGCTTATTGGGTGCATACTGTACTTTACGTATACCCAAATTGATGGTGCTGCGACGATGTGAGCGATCACATTCGCTATCGCCTGTAAAGACTTTCACGAAATATTGTACACCGCAAGGTTGCGTCTCATCGTTGGCCTTTTGCTGCAGCACGACCGAAGCTGGTGAACTGGGTGGCAACTCCATAACGAAGGGGAACGCATTGGAGCCGAGCTTCTTTAGTAAACGCTCCTGCATTTTGGTCAGCTGTATGTCGACCTTCTGCTGTGGGTACACCTGCTGCGAGACGAGCGTAAGTTCCTTTTGGAAACGCAAGCCGATCATTTCATCGTCTTCGCGTCCATAACGGAAGTTGCAGATGAGTTGCACGTAGATTTTGCGGTTTTGCCGCAAATATTCGTCATCCAGAACGATAATGCCATCTGTAAAACAAATGATATTGATGAAAATGCCTGAGGAAATAATATTCGCTCAAACAATTAAGAGAGAAGAGAGCAAAAGTAGTTTGTACTAAGTTGAGACGAGATTGGCATGAACATACAAGTACAGTTAGGTACCAACGCATGTGTGAGGTTATGTTTCAGGTTGATCCTGCCTACTGATATTATGAGGGTAACATGCTGTTACTTGAAATATCAACCTTTATCTCTCCAAAAAATCTTTAAAATATATCACATGACCTTCACCAACGTCAAAGCGATTTGAGTTCTTAGCAAATCTGTTCGGGTGATTTCGATTTTTTTCGATCGTAATTGGACAGTCTAAGGAAAATATCGAGATGTTTCCTCTTTGCGATTTTTGTTAGTCAGTCAAGTAGTTCACTGGTGTTCTTGATACAGAAGGATCTCACAGCAGCGCAAAGTTCAAGTAAAGCCAAATCCAATTTAGTGCTAAATTTTAAGATGATATTGAAGCTCCCGCCGTTCGCATTCTGATAAGCTTCCTTGCAATAATTTCAAGCCATCTGGGGCTAAGCTTTACCATATATTATAGAAAAGTAGAGGTAGCAAAATAATGAATTCTTACAGGCTGTTGTATGATTCTAGAAAATTTGCAGAGTCATTACAAGGTAGAAACTTTCCAAAAATGAGTTAGAACTTAGTATGAAGTTTCAAGTTATCAAAACCGTTAGATAGCTTTAAATATACTTCAGTGTAATTCGTTTTCTAGATACCTAAAGCTTTAAAATTTTATTCCATGAGTTACACAAGATTGGCTTTCAATGTTCTTTGATGGTGCTTTTAAAGCTTTTAAAAGCTCGTTGAGTTATTGAAGCTTGTTGGCCTTAAAAAAACTAATATATTATATTTTTAGTTGACGAAACTTCAAAAATATTAAGAAAAACGTTTAGATATCACTGCCAGACGACGTTTTATTCTCCTCTTACTGCGCCTACATTTATCTTTAAACATTAATTTTTCATTTCTACGCCATATTCAGACTGTTGTAATTTTATACTATCCGCCAGTATAATTTAAATTCATAGTCAAACGAAAAGCTCCGATGATTAATGACTTTGTGGCCGAAAAATTAAAATTTATTTTACATATCCACACGCTCACTCACCGACTGGCTCCACCACCGTTATGGAGTCGACGAATTCACGCTTGTTCATGTACAAGGTGATCATGTTGTTGGGTGAGACCTTTTTAAAGACCTTAAAGTTGACAACCATCTTGCCGACTGCCTTCTACTGCTTTGATTTAAAATATAATTTACTAAATCGGACTCGGACGGGCGAAACACGTAAGAATGGCTGGCTGAACGTTCGCAAATTCGGAAAATTATTTAACAAAATTCTGTTATTTGGAGAACGCGGAATACGACGCGTACGCGTGCACACAGTTAGCTTCCTAAGCGCTGGCGGTTTGTGGGTCTAATGGACGCTTCGGACGATTCTCTAGTTGCGCGTTGCACGTCTGCGGCGATTTTAAATTAACTACCGTTTGCTGAGCGACCTTTATAGCGGGCGAAAGCAGCTGACAAGCTTTGACTCTTATTGAATTAGCGAACGTATGCGTGTGGCTGTGTGCGTGCGCGCATGTGTGTGTGGGTGTTTGGCAAATACGAAAATGTCGTGTTATTTACATACACACACAAGCAAGCGCACCCTCATATTAGCAGACAGGCCAAAGCGCACGCAACACATACACCCAAGTGCACATGTGACTGCACTGCGCTGGGCACCATTTCTACGGCTTCGGCGACTAGCCTGACTACCACAATTGCTGGCGCTGCAGCCGGGTCAGTTTGACCGAAATTGATTTCGACACATACACACGCGTGCAAACATATTGCAGCATACACACATACACGCATACATGAGTGGGTGCAATGGGCTGAGGCACTGTGTGGGCGAGAAATGCGCTGTGTGGCCTCTGGTTTGCGGTACCGTTGGCGAATTTGAGCCTCTGTTTGTATGTATGTTCGGCTCTGGGTGCTTATGCTTGTTCTTCCATATAGTTATATGACTACTTTGAGCACTCAAAAGTGTGTTTGTTTGCGTGTATCTAACTACGCAACACCTTTGGTAATGACATTCAACACTCTGGTAACAGAAAATCAATGAAATTTAATAAAATCTCATAGAAGCACACATACATATTGGTTGTAATTTTACGCATCCTATACGAGTACATGTCACTTGTCTTATTTCCACAAATCCATTTTTATACTCTCGCAACAATGTTGCTAACGAGAGTATTATAGTTTTGTTCACATAACGGTTGTTTGTAAGTCCTAAAACTAAAAGAGTCAGATATAGGGTTATATATACCAAAGTGATCAGGGTGACGAGTAGAGTCGAAATCCGGATGTCTGTCTGTCCGTCCGTCTGTCCGTCCGTCCGTCCGTCTGTCCGTCCGTCCGTGCAAGCTGTAACTTGAGTAAAAATTGAGATATCACGATGAAACTAGGTACACGTATTCCTTGGCTCCATAAGAAGGTTAAGTTCGAAGATGGGCAAAATCGGCCCACTGCCACGCCCACAAAATGGCGGAAACCGAAAACCTATAAAGTGTCATAACTAAGCCATAAATAAAGATATTAAATTGAAATTTGGCACAAAGGATCGCATTAGGGAGGGACATATTTGGAAGTAATTTTTTTGGAAAAGTGGGCGTGGCCCCGCCCCCTACTAAGTTTTTTGTATATATCTCGGAAACCACTGTACCTATGTCAGCCAAACTCTACAGAGTCGTTTTCTTCAGGTATTTCCATATACAGTTCAAAAATGGAAGAAATCGGATAATAACCACGCCCACCTCCCATACAAAGGTTATGTTCAAAATCACTAAAAGTGCGTTAACCGACTAACAAAAAACGTCAGAAACACTAAATTTTACGAAAAAAATTGCAGAAGGAAGCTGCACCCAGGCTTTTTCTAAAAATTGAAAATGGGCGTGGCCTCGCCCACTTATGGACCAAAAACCATATCTCGGGAACTACTAAACCGATTTCAATGAAATTCGGTATGTGACATTTTCTTAACACCTTGATGACATGTACAAAATATGGGTGAAATCGGTTAAGAATCACGCCTTTTTTCAATATAATGCTCTTTTGAATTCAATCTGATGCCTTCTCTGTATAATATGTACATTAGGAACCAATGATGATAGCGGAATAAAACTTTACACAAATACGGTATTTGAAAAATATGTAAATGACGGATAATGAAATCTTTTTTTTTTTTGTTTCAATATCTTTTTTTTTTTATTGAATCTGCTTTTTGTTTTAAAAGCCTAACAATAAGTTATAAAATCTTAAATCTAATTAAAAACTAGACACGCTCAAGCAAATGATTGAGCTGTTTTGGTGATACATTGCTCCTTAGTACGCGGGCATATCTCTTCTTTTAAGGCGTGTTTGATTTAAGGAATGTACCAAAGCATTAGCCAAAGGGTTTGGGTGATCACGGAGTTTAGATATATATTTCAATTTGCTGTCTTCTACTTCTTTCTTTACCATAGAAATACCAAGGTCTTTATGGATATTTTCATTACGCATGTACCATGGCGAACACGTGATTGATCTAAGCATTTTTGATTGGAACCTTTGTATTATGTCTATATTAGTTGCACAGGTCGTACCCCACAGTTGAATTCCATACATCCAAATCGGCTTTATGACCGCTTTATATAAAAGCACTTTGTTGTCTAGGCTAAGTTTGGAGTTTTTATTTAATAGCCAATTTAAATTTGCAGCTCTTATCTTCATCCAAGTTATTTTACTCGCTATGTGTTTTCTCCACGTAAGTCTTCTATCGAGGTGAATACCAAGATAAGTTACTTCATTCGCTTGGGGTACTAAAATATTATTAATTTTTACTTCCGGACACATTTTTGGTCTAAGCGAAAATGTAACATGGATAATGAAATCTCGATTATCACTTTATCGTGCGAGAGTATAAAATGTTCGGTGACACCCGAACTTAGCCCTTCCTTACTTGTATTCTAGTAGATTTGTATTTGCATGAGTGCGAAACTCGGCACGCATATTTTCGACACTTCATTGGAATCGAAAGTGTCGACTTTATACAATTGTCCCTAAATAATTCCAATGTTGATTTAAAACTCATTATTTAATAGAGAAAACAATTGTATAGGTAAACATTTTACCAAGACTTGCCACCTCTTGAGAAGTGATTGAACTTTCTGTTTCTAAAAACACTTACAAGTATATTAAAGTGAAAAGTAAACCCATTCCAGCTTTTTCCTAAAAAAAATTGCAAGATACCAAAAAGTTCGTGACTTTTTGTTATGTTAAAGTGAAACTGAAACCGGAAGTAGGAATTTAAGAATTCAATTGAAAAGTCTCCGGCTCACATTCAAATGACGAGGGTATAAATTTGACAGCTGTGGGATCATTACTTTGTGAATTATATAATTTTGAAAGAAGCAACTTTTGTTATTGTGAAAAATATGGATAAAAAGGAATTTCGCTAGTTAATAAGATATTGCTTTTTGAAGGAAAAAACATATAGTTGAAGCAAAAACTTGGCTTAATGACGAGTTGTCGGACATTGTGCCAGGAAAATCAACCATCCTTAGCTAACGTTTAGACGTTATGAAACGAACACTGAAGACGGTCAATACAATAGACGCCCAAAAGTGATTTTAGCGACGAAAACATCAAAAAAGTCCAGAAAATAATTTTAAATGACAATAAATTGAAATTGTTCACGTGTATTTAGGAATAAGAGAGCTGTGTGCCGCGCGAACCAACTTTTTAACATAAGCGACGACCAGTTAATGATTTGGAGATGTTCAAGCATGTATGTGACAGCAGATAAAACATGACTTCATAATTTTATTCCAAAGTTCAATTGACAATCACCGGAGTGAACTAAAGACGAAGAACTCCTTTCAAAGCGAGGAAAGCCGCAACAGCCGGCTGGCGAGGCTATGGCGTCTTTTTTTTATAGTAGGGAGAAGAATCGAAAGCCGGTGTGCGGAACTTTAATCCGCTAAACATAATCTACTCCCAACTCAAGACTCTCTCACGGAACCACCGATTAGGATTTACTTCGTGGGAGGGATAGGACATTTATGTCTCCTATATTGCTCGGACTGATGACGCGCTAAGAGCTTTCCATTTATCAGTCGTCTGACACATGAGTGTCGTTAGATTATCGACCGTAAAACTACCACTGAGTGTGGTTTTTAGTTTTTCCCTTGTATTTCAGAATCGAGGGCAATAAAATAGTACATGTTCAGACTCTTCTATATACTCTGTACACGTCGGACAGTACGGACTAATGTCATTGTGGAATCTGTAAAGGTAGCTTCTAAAGCACCCGTGTCCACTAAGTATTTGGGTCAAATAAAACTCTAGGTCCCCATGTCGTCTGTGTATCGACGTGTGGATGTCCGGTATGAGTCGATGGGCTCAGCGCCCTTTGGGTGAGAAACTCCACCGCTCCTGCCACATTTTAGTGCTATTGTTTATCTCCTCTGTTCTAATTGCTCGAGCTCATCTCCCTGGATGTCAATGGGTGACATACTGGATAATACTTCAGCAGCATCGGTTGATATAGTCCGGAAAGCATTTATTACTCAAATTGCAGAAAACTTATGCACCGCAATTATTTGTTTAGCATACGCTTTTATATTCATTGCCTGTATCCATACTGGTGCTGCATACAGTATTACGGAACTCATTGCTTTCGCTATTAAGAATCGCCGGCTGGAGCGCGCACAGCCTCTATTGGTCATCATTCTTGATAGAGCATAATAAATTTTGGTTGCTTTACTGGAAGAATACTCCAGGTGTTCCTAAAATTTTAATTTAGAATCCAATATTACTCCCAGATACTTCAGCTGCGGTTGTGAAGTAATCTCGCACTCCCCTATAGTAAGCTCTATTTGTTCTTGTACCTTCCTGGTGCTTATGATTAAAACTTCAGTTTTTTGCTCAGCCAGTTCCAGACTTACAGAAGAGAACCAGTGTCGTATTTACGCACTCATTGCATTTGCTTCATAAGTCGGCTAATTGTTTTTCCACAGCTACCACCATGAGATCGTCACATACGCTATAAGTTTCACATCTTTCGTTGTTGCCTTCTTAGCACCCCGTCGTACGTGAGGTTCCATAATAGCGGGCCTAACAGTGACCCTTGGGGTACTCCACTCGAGATATAGTAGCTCTTGGCTCCTTCGTTCGTATCATAAATCAGCTTTCTATTTTTAAAATAACTCGTTATAATGTTTATGAGCTATTCAGGGGCGCGAATTTTTTCCAGGGCTTTGATTATGTGTGCCCATTTTGCCGTGTTGAACGCATTCTTGACGACTTCTCGTAGAGCGTCAATAGTGGATCTCTTTTTTAGAAAGCCGTATTGTCTCTCTGATAATCCGCCGGCTTTCTGGACTGCTAACTCCGTATTACATTTTCGTACATTTTATCCATTGTATCGAGCATACACAAAGGTTGGTACGATGAAGGTTCTTCAGGTGGTTTCTTTGGTTTTGGGAGCAGAACCAAACGCTGTACTTTCCACGAGTCGGGAAACACCTCTTCGTTTATACAAGCGTTGTATATTGTTGTAATATGGTCATGATGACAAGACGAGTTGGAGTCCGGATGTCTATCTGTCTATACGTCCGTCCGTCCGTTAGTGGAAGCTGTAACTTGAGTAAAAATTGCGATATCGTAATGAAGATTGGAACACGGGTTCCTTGGCAAGGAAAAAAGGACGAGTTCATGTCACTAGCCTACAAGGTAGGCTACTTATGGCTAAAAATTGTTAAAGGCGGACTACAACTATTCAAGCCCCCAAAACCGAATGCCTTATGTGGACCCAAGCTCGTACAAAGAACTTTTATCGAAAATATCAGTCAATTCGAGAGATATGTTTTTGAAAATCGGAAATATCCTTTCCTAATAGTAGTATTTAACATCATCAAATTATATTTTTGTAAAGGAGACATGTAAATCCAAAACTGAAGGATACATATTACATAATAATAATTATAATGTAGAGAGTTTTGCTAATAAATCAATAACAATACTAATCAACCCATTCGTATTGGGCTTATTTTTGATTGGCACTGTAACAGTCAAAGCTTTATTATCTTAGTCCAATTGCTCCTCGTTTTTTACGACCACCAATGTTAACATATCATTGAATACTTTCAAAGCTGTACACTACATTCTTTTGAATATGATGTGCCACTCATCGTAGGATTTCAAAGCTAGCAATATTTTTGGTGTTAGCGCTTATGCCAAGATAAACGAAAATGTCAACAACTACTTATTTATGACGGTGACTTTCACAAATGAAAATGCGTTGACTACCTACCATAGCCAATAATATCTGTTTTCAAGGGCTTGTTCACTACTAAATCCATTCGTATTTCTTTGTCCGATGATAATGTTGATCCATCAGACGTGCCTCTGCACTGGGTGACATTGCCTATGTTCTTCGTATTACAATAGAGGTAATAACGGGTAGTAATACCGTCATCGGATTATGAAGTAATTTGAACATCAATAGCAACAATTTGCGGATGCTATTATTTTTTTGCAAATTCCCAAATTGACTATTAAAAGTCATTTAAATTCAACTCCTCGGTTACTCCAACACACCTGCAGGTCGCTTCCTGTAGAATAAGCGGAAAATTTAGTTGCAAGTTGCCATCAAAGATCCCGGTGGATATCCAAAAGCCTAGTTAGACAGCCACTCTACTTATGTACATACCTACCTGCCATCAAAGAACTTATGTTATAATAGACAACGCAGGATATTCTAGCAAGAATGGACCTCAGCTCATACTTAAATTGAATATTTATGATTTCACTTTTGTTCCAGAGCAAGTGGTCCAATATCTTGAAGAAAAACTTCTTAAATACGTTCATTTATACAACAAATATATTGTTTCCTAAAAAAATAAGAAAATATGGAAATACCTTTTTACATTACGTCTTAGAAAATATTAATCTGTAAGCGTACATAAGCAACTTTGCGATGTTCAACTTTACCTGTGTGCTAGGCACGCACTCTGTACAAGATTGTATTGCATGTGTATAACTTTTAACGAAACTTTCAAACTTCAACGAAGTCGATCAAATCATTAGTGAAAGTCTTATCGTGATCTTTATATTTTCTACCAGTTGGAACACTATTATTAAAAAAAACTTCGTTTAATACCTTCCACGTTCTCTTAGGGAAGGCTGTGACTTCATCGGGAGTGATATTTATATTCGAACGTGTCAAATGACTTTTACTCTCAACTAATTGGCTGAGAAAACTTACCAACAAAGACACTACAGGTAAATTGTTTTAGTCTCCACAAATTCAGCTGGAATTGTAATAAAAATAGTGGTTGAAAATGGGCTACCGCAGAACTTAGCGAGTCCGAAATTTAAATAATGTGTGCGGAGCTTATGAAATTTAATATTTTAAAACAAATTAATGCACAAGCTAAATTAAAACAATGCTACATACCACAATACTGGCGAGAATTATGTATAAGGAATGGCTGACACCTGAACAGTTAGAGCACTGCGAGCACGTTCAAGCTTTAAGCCGCAGGTATTGCGACGTGACTCACTCCTTCAGCCATTGTCATCCTAACAAGTGCAGTTCATACGCACGCATAAATATACGACTCATAATTTAAAATAAATGTGCCAACAATAAGGAACAACTTTTCGACTGAAACCAAATTATGCGACTCATTTTCTGTAGTAGACGCTTCTTCATAAAGAGAAATATGGTTGGAATTCCCTGACACATAAAAACCCGGACACATAGTATGTACATACGTATCTTTGTATATATGTATGTATGTATGTATAAGCCCCGCTATGTCATAAAACTAGGCAACACACGTGTAGCTGTACTCATGTGGCTCTCAAATCGCCATAAATACAAGTACATTGTGCAATGTGTCGCAGGGCGGTACTGCTGACCCGGAATGGCCGTTCAGAGGCGTGAAGTCGACTTTGTGGCCGAAAGAAGAAGTTTGTGCATATTTTTTATGGCGCTCGCGTAATTATTACGAGTATGTTCATTGAATGGCAGTGTGTTAAGTAGTCATGTTTCATGTAAATTACATTAGTTGGGTGGACGTGGCGGAACGAACGCGCTCAGGGCTCAGCTGGTGTGCAGCCATACATATACATACATATGTAGGAACAAGTTCATAGGTGTGTTTGTTGGCGCACCCATAAAACTTTGTGGCAGTTAATTGAAATAACTTGACCAGAGAGTTGACTTTCCGACCATTTTCAACTGATTTTGCGGTTTTGAAGTGCGCGATGAACTATGGAATTGTCTCCATCCATATGCATATACTACGGTGCATATTTCAATGCTTAAAGGTTATAGTTGCCGAAAAGCTTAAAACTCAAAAGATTACTTCGATATATTTCGATTAATTTATTGTGACATACTTGTTGAATTCCGAAGCAGATAAGAACTACTCATTACAGTGGCGAACGCAGGAAAAAAAATTGGGGGGGGTTTTAGGTAAAAAGACAATGTTTCATTATTTTATTCACAAATTGAAGTCTAATCTTCTTTTATTTTGGGCCATAACATTTAAAATCTCTTCCTCCGTCACGTCTATATCTCTATGGATTTTCAAGAGAGCCATTCCGTTCAGGCGTGCTTTTCCAGTTTTATTTCTTAAATATTTAAGCCTGCGAAGTGAGGAAAACGAGCGTTCACTTGAAGCGACAGATATAGGGATTGTTGCTCCAATCTTTAAAAAACGATGCACTGTTTTGAAAATTTTTGCATCGCAACAATTCAACGCGTCTAAAAAAGTTTTGGATCTCTTTGTTTGATTTAACCAGTTCCTGAAAATATATTCAAAATTTTAGTTAGAAAATATAATCTGAAGAAAAGATTTTTAACCTTTTCCACATTCTAAATTCAGCAACGAAATCATCGCGATCTTCTACATCAGCGGACCATTGCTTTTCTAAAACAAGAACAGCATCTCAATAGCGTCAAGATTTATGTATTTATATGTTTTAAAAATCGTTCATTGATTTGGTCCAAAAAATGATCTAAAAATGGTATATAAATTGATCTGCGGTAATATTCTTCCGGTTCGCCTTCATAATTGTTGCGATTAGTTTGCCGTTTCGCCAAACGCGGAATTTTGATTTCTAAATCTAATTCTGCGGCTATTGTTTTAACTGATTCAAAAATTAGTTTAAACGATTGTTCAGAATCCTTACGCATTTCACTAATCTCAGCATACAAATTATTTGCATAAGCAACGCAGCTGCTCAAATCACAGTCTATTTGCTGCAAACATAGGCTTATGTGTTTTGATAATGCAAAAATTGGTTTTAGTATCGCCATAGCAATCACAAATTGAGGTGATTGGATTGCAGTCAACAAAGCATGTTGCTTTGATAAATCACTTCTTAAATTTTCAGTATCAAGCTCTTCCAACGCTGTACAGATCAATGGGAATAAATCGTTAAATAAAGAAAGAGATTCTAAATGCTCCACCCAACGTGTTTCGCAGAATTTAAGTAACCTCACTTACTTTGAGTTTGGAAAGGATTCAAGAATAAGATTTTTGAGCAGTGTGCCTGCTTTAGTTGACATCCGAAAAGATTTACGGTCTCTTTCATGGAACCAATACAATTTCTTATAGCAGGTATTTTGCAAGTCGTTGCCAAGCAAAAAAAGTATCAAAAAGTATCAAAAGCACAACCGTTGTTTTAAAAATTTTCATTTGAAAAACAAATAATAAGTAAAGTTGTGTATCTAACTCAGACCAGTTTTTTCTGGTTGTTTTTATTAAAAATATAGACATTTTAGTTAAGACACTCAAGTATTCTTTTGCAAATAGCATAATTTAATTTAATTTAAATTTATTTCACTACAGTTTGCTCATGGAACGAAAACTGAAAGTCATAATAAATGAGTTTTTATTTTTCCTGCATTATGATTAACAATAAACTCTAAAAAACATAATAGAAACCTTATTGGTGACTTTTCAGTTCAGAACTAATTTTCAAAAGAAGTCCATTTTCGAATCACAATTCCCCTGAAATCTAAAAAAATCCAGTTCAGCAGCCACAGAGTTATAAGGCAAACTCATTACTTTGAAGCAAATTAAAAAAATGTCTCTGTTCAGTTTATATTTTTCTGGGTTTTTTAATTGGCCTACATTCCCACAACTTTTTAATACTAGTATGCAGATATAATAGGTTTGTTTTTAGTTTAATATTTTCATAGTTTCAAAAAATTAAATTCTATCAGCAGAAAAGTATCAAACACAAACGGCCTATGTGAACAAAAAATTATCAAATCACAAAATTTAGAAAAAAAAGTATCAAAAAAGATACAATTGTATCAAAATGGCAACGCTGTTAGTGACTAATGTATTCATTTATTTTACTTATTCATACATCGTCGGCAGAAAAATTGCTTTGAAAACAACAGATTACAATTTTTCAAATGACTATGTAGAATTAAATTCTATTATTTAAAAATTCAATTACTTTGGGGGGGGGGGGGGTTTTGGTACACCAAATTTCTTAATTATTTTCATTCATTTTCGAACAGCTGTAACTTTTTTTCAACTCCCCAATTAATTTATTACTTTACAGTGTACAAATTAAGCATCAATGAAATTATAAGGATAAAAATTTGCACCAATAATGCCCTCAAAGTAATTCATCTTACACCTAAAAATTGTCGAAACCGAAATCAGGCTATGCTTTTCAAGGATCAAGCCACCAAATACATATGTGGAACCCAGATCATATGGCTTATTTTTTACCGAACAAATGCAATTTTATTGTAAGGAAATGGTCACAAATGAATTATTCGAAGTATTGCCAGGCGCTAGTCCATCTGGCGAACCGCGAATACCATTAC
The DNA here is from genome assembly GCF_016617805.1 of Bactrocera tryoni. NCBI lineage: Eukaryota > Metazoa > Arthropoda > Insecta > Diptera > Tephritidae > Bactrocera > Bactrocera tryoni. The sequence goes on along the minus strand of NC_052500.1, from coordinate 32,063,585 downwards.
GGCTATCCAAGAATTAAGCCATTTTTCGATGTCGTGTTGTAAGTGGAACTGGTGCTGAGGCAGACCATGTGCAATCGAACAGAACAAATAATAATTGCCGGCTAACAGCTTCCCATTTAAGCGTTTCCATGTAGTTTTAATGGGTTCACTCTGAAGAATCACTTTTTCTGAATCATTCCCAGTGCATGTAATGACTTTGCAGGTGGCTCACAATGCTGAAATTGTTCTTGCACTTGACACGGATCCCCATCGTGCAAGGTTTTTAATTCACCTGAGGTTTCGAAGGTTCGAAGGTTTTGGGCCTTCCTTCACGCGGACGGTCGTTATTATCGAAATAATCGTCTTCGGAGCGACAAAACCAATAACGGCACGTTGTTTCACTTAGAAAACTTTTTGGAGTTCCCTATGCGCTACAGCTGCCAATTTTTTTATTGCAAGAGAAAACCACACTCTCCGCAAATGACGATTATTTGGCAGAAAACGGACATATTCGCACAGCCAAGAGTATATGACCCATAAACAAAGTCACTGATGTGGAAACGCTGTTTCTTTTTCAAATGCCTAGGTTAAATATGTCATTTTGGATATATCAAAATCGATCACTACGAAATTTTAGAATAATCTATTTTAACAAACGGCGGGAACTTAATTGAAATTTGTGTATAAAAAAGGGAAGAATGCCACGCAAGCCACCAACGAAATTTGTGAAGTTTACGGAGACGATGCTGTATCAGTGCGTGGAGCACAAAAATGATTCGATCCGTTCTGGAAATTGCGATGTGAATGATGCACCTCGCTCTGGTCGACCTATTTTTGAAAAAGTCGATGAAATTATGGAAAGGATTCACTAAGACCGTCAAACTCAAAAAATGGTCGAAAAGACAGGATTGACGCCTCGAAAGATTATGCAGAGAGAATCATCCACTATGAGCTGCTCCAGCCCAGTTGAATGATTGATTCTTCATTTTACTGTCAACAATTGATGAGATTGAAGCAAGAAATCGAAAATAAAACGGCCAGAGCTTCCATCAGGACAAAGCTAGACTACACATATCTTTGGCTCGGCAAAAACTGGGAGACATTATAAAGTCCTACAATTCTTGGTTATACAATGGTGTTATATCGGAAGTTGTCGTGCTTGCAGTTTGAGAATATTGAAATTTTGGTCAAAACGATCGAGTAGATGATGAGATAAAAGCTTCTCAGTCTAACTTCCACGTTTGTGGCATTTTTGAATGAAAAGTTAGCACATTTGAAATAAGGTCAAATAGAGGGTGATCCATTTCAGGGCTTGGCACGTGTTTTTTGATGACTATCTGATTTAAATGTTGGCCGCGAGTCCAATTTTCGATGACTCGTTCGAGTAATCCGACTGGTAACTGGCGAATAACACGCGTGATGTTTAACTCCAAGGCCTGAATTAAAGCGTGATTGTCCGCATATACTTTAAACTTTACATATCCTTTCATAAACAGTCTAACGGTATGTTATCACATGACCTTGGTGACCAATCTACCGGCCCAAAACGTGAAATTATCTGCTCACCTAAGTGTTCTCTCAATATATTCACTAATTGATGCGATGTGTGGGAAGTGAAAGATCACGAGCTTCAATTAAGATCTTGACGTAAAATGTGCGAAGTTGTTCCATACGCCAGTCCAAATTACTGCAAACGGCCCCGAATCGACTCTTCACGGTCTTCATGTACACTATCAGCTACGGCTGCTTTATTTCTTTTGTTGCGTGCTGGACGAGGTATTTTCGGTGGAGTATATTCCATTAATGAATGCGAGGTCTTAAGATGGGTGATGGTGTTGCGATTAGTACGCTTAGTAGACCGATTATGTAGACCATAAGTTGGCTGAAGCGGACAAAACACATTCTTTACAGAACTTGACCTTTCGTAATAAAGTTGTACGATTTGTAAACGTTGTTTAGGCATAAGCCATTACATAATGAAATGCAAACAATACCGTACAAAAACAACATGACAGCTTGACACGATTCACACGAGATCTTTCAAAAAAAGCTATTGAAAAAAGTACTTCTAGTTGGATCATCCGTTATAAACATTTTAACCAACCAATTTCACTCGTTTCGCATTTCAATGGCATTACTGTTATCTTATACTATGAAAAAAAAATTATTGACATAGCTTTATTTGACGCGATGGGTTCAAATACAGTTTTAAAATTGTAGCATTTCACTGTGAAATTAAATTGTCGCTTTATAGTTCTTCGATCAAAACATTTTATAGTGGTGATCTGATTTTTTTTATCTGTAATACCAATCAGCGTCACCCAAGTTTCATTAAAATATCTAACTTGTTTAGCTTATCGCTTGGTTGAGCAGACGAACGAAAATCAATTTGCATGTTTTCGTCTCAATTTGGTGAATAAAATTGTAATATTCGCTTTAAATATGATGCGAATTTCTGTCTTAATTAGTAACAATTAACATTTCTCTTAATTATATGTACTGAATAGCAACTATGTTTGTTAGAGACTTGCATCTAAGCTTAAGCCTTCTCCAAAAAAACTTTTAAAGTTCGTATGAAGCTCACATGGCCTCGTAATACACGAAGTCAAGGCCGTTAAATTTAATTACCTTAAAGGGGTTCTGGCTCTCATACGAAGTTTTACGACCACAATACGTGTGCGTGCTTCGAGCGTCCACAACACTTACACCTAGCTCACACACTCAAAAGCCATAACATTTATTGCAACACAGGGTTTTAGCATGTAGTTGCTGTGCTTTAAGCAAAACACTAAATTGAATTTGAATCCGTTTCAAGTTGATTTCATTTTGCACCAGCGCCACCAAAATTGGTCTGATTATCACTTCCGGCCCGACTGCGCATCCGGTTACTTTGCTGCTGTTGGTTATTTATTCGTTGCCGTTCGCCTGAGTAGGTTAGGTTAGTGTAGCGCCTATTTGATGGTGCAGGTCATGTGACCTCTGATTGGATGAAATGCCATGCACACTTGTTGGTGAACTTCCGCTCCGGTGGAGCAATTCGGCCATGGGAACCTGCGGCGGAAGGTCAGTATCGCTACAAAATTCAATTTCGATGGTCAGTTGGCCATCAACAATGCCGAAAATTTTGCATCACGGCTTAGTGCCTTTGTGCGCGCGAATGCGAAAATAGCAAAAATCACGCCCGATGGCGTAGCAAAGCCGCGCGCACCGTTAGCGACGATGGCTGTGGTATTTGGCTTAGGAATATTTATACGCTCGCCAAATGTTGCACAGGGCTTAATAGCTTTGCTCACCTAGTGAGTGCATAATAATCGAGTTAGACATAAAATTGCATATATAATGTTTTTAGGTGTTCAAACCAAACTATATGCATTTTTTGCTAGGGTAAAATGTTTGAGTTTTCGATAAATCGAGATAAAATAAAAACGAAAATTTATCCAAAATTAACAAAAGGAGTGTACGGAAGGTATCTGAAATTATATGCCAATACTATGATTTCAATTTACAAGTTTTCCTCGAAGTAATGTTGAATTTCCAACTAGAAAATTTCTAATCCTTCATTGGGTTTCATACTTAATAAACTACTAGCGTCTGAAGCTAACAAATCTTATATTGGAAAATGTTTACTGTCATTAAACAAGACATCAGAAGAAATCTTGATACAAGTTGTATGTGTGAACTTAGAACAAATTGCCGAAATAGATATTCTTCTATCTCCTTATAATAATTTCCAACTCTTTAACTGATGTTATCTTTTACAGTTTATTAAATATGAGAAGTACATATACAAATTTCTAGAACATGTCGACTGCCTTTTAGCCAAACTCTCAACCATATGTCAACATAATTAAATTTGATCCTAGAAGATGAAAAGTAGGATAGACTAAATTAAAGCGGGATCACGCGCACGCGCTTTGTTTATGCCATTGCAATGTCTTCAGCCATCTCCAGTGGTGTTAATTTTGCTCTCAAGATTATGGTTTGCGAGATATCTCATTGTCGCATACTGTGAATTGTACAGACTCGGTGTCATTGAGAGATGAATTCGGCTTTACCTCGCCAGCACCCTCGCCAAGCTTAATAGATTCCTCTGCAAGCCTGGCGTAAGCAAGTTTTTCAACATGATCTGAAATTGAAGTTTCAGACCTAAAGTATTGCTTTATAAAGAAGGTGTGAAAGAACTGGAACAATGAAGATGATTAAACAAAGCCAAAGGAAGTATATTAAAGTATTACTAAAATTTCACGATTCAAATCCTAAGACTATTCCAAGCCATCGATGCTTTGATATTTATTATTATTATTAAATTATATTTTGTTACTCAAGAAGTGTCCATCTTCGTTTTATTGAAAATATAAACTACACAAAATATTGTGATTTACAGTTTGGATACGACTGCTCTACGGTTCGCTAGAAACAATGCACAAATTGCATATTTGGCTGTCAAAATCTGTCAAAATATTGTAAGAGCTGGAAAAGCCAAGCTAAGCTGTATATGGAGATATGCAGCTTCACACACACAATGCCAATAAAAACAATAAGAGTCCTTCAATTGAACATTGCAACATAACCGTTTCGCCGTCGTCGCTGACTAAAATTGCATGCTTCGCTCCGCACGCCCGCGCATTTTCTGCATATTCTTTGTAAACAAAATATCTCTAGCATGTTTACAGCCGTGATTCGTGTTTTCTTTTTGCTTTGCTTTTATTTGCCGTTAGTCTTATTATTTTCCACTCCCCAATATATGTACATACATATGTCCCCTGTATTGCCAGTGCTAACGGTGCAACGTGGGCGCGTGCCTTGGAACTTTGTCATTTTGTTGCTTGAATGTTGGGAGTGGAATTCTCACGTCCCCCATTGCCATGGCTTTTTGACAATGTGCGAACTAGCAAAATGGCAACAAATGAACTGGAAACGCTGTTGACGACTACAACAACAGCAGTAATAGCAAACATTGCTTCCGAACACTCAACAGCCAATTTCACGGTAAATAGTTGCTTGTGTTCTCGTGTCTTTATGTCTTTATTACATTTTTCGTCGATTTTATTCCCTTCTTTGCCAGGTGAAAATTGCGACTGAACATGGAAATTGCTGTGCTTGTTGTGCAATCGAAAATAAATTTGAAACTAATTTTTCTTGACTTTGTGTTTGGCTCAACGCGAGGTGTGTTTGGAAGTGAGAGTTTATGAATTCGGTTTGGCTGCGGGATGGGTAAGACATGATTCTTGCATGTACAATATGTATTGTCTGTTATCTAATATATTAAAGTTCAATTCTTTGAGATTTTCTCTATTCATAAATTATACTTTAAAAGCAGTTAATAACTATTATTATACTTATACAAGGCCGTCCAGGCTCGGATTTAAGTCTTTCAGCTTATTATTTTAAGCATAAACAATTTCAACTGTACTTTGTCTACAAAAGAGTTATGTCAGTCTAAAGTCCAAGAAAACGTCTAATTTTCATTTTTTTTTTTTTGGATAGGTGAACCGGAATCGAAAGCTGGTTGTATATGTTTCATTAAGGGTATATTGGCGTCTATAAAAAAAAACACTTTATACTAACATTTTGACACGAAAGGATGGCTACTAGGCCAATCTTCCTAACCATGACGGCCCTGGCTGATACAGCGATACTAGTATCTAGTATTATCTGAAATAAAAAAAGGGATTAGCTTACAAAAGACTCTATATTATATATAAAGTAAACAACAATAATAAAAGATTTTATAACGACAAAATGAGCTTACTATTGCGAGAAAAAACCCCTCTAAAATACTTTGTGCTTCAAGCGCCCAAGCGCACCGACAATAGGCTCCTAAACTGTAATTTCAGTAAAAAAAAAAGTCGATGGTCGACTTCAAGCTTTACGTACAGCTACAACTGGTTTTCATAAAGGTTGATAGCATAGTTGGTACGATGAGGACTGTCGTGTTGCAGCGGAGAGAAAGAAGACAGCCTACCTCGCAATGTTGGGATCGACCACAACACGAGCTTTGCAAAGGGAAGCGACAGAAAAAGGAAAGTTTGTGTGTATGAAGAGCTTGAGAAGCTGACCAAAGGGGATAAAGCTTGAAATTTCTTTGAAAAGGAAAAACGGAAGTCTTCGAGAACGGAGCATAACCTTGTGGAACCCAAAGTGGTGATCTGGTAGGTGATCTTCAGATGATACAGAAGTTATTGAGGGAACACTTTTAAGAGCTGTTGAATGGCAGTGAATCGCCAATTGGTGAATGGAATAGGTGTTCCATTGCCGAGTTATTCATATTGTCGTGGGATACGCCTCCTTAATATCGCATATAAAGTCTTTTCGTGCGTAGTGTGGAAAGACTGAAGCCCACCGTTCAAAACTGTGAGAAAATCTACTACCGGTCAAAATTTCACTTTGCGCCAAATCTTGGAAAAGATTCGTAAAAGAAAGATTGGCACACACCATCTCTGCGTCGATAAGGAAAACCGCCTTCGAAAGAACGAAAAGGTAATGTCTATATGCTGCAATGTCTGAACTTGGTAAACCCACAAATCTACTCCTAAAGAAAATAACAGCATTGGCCTCAACACCCGCGCCGTTAGTTGTGTTTTCTCCAGACTGGATAAGGAAGCAAAGCAAAACATCAAACAAACAGAACTAAATAGGGAAGGGACTATCCCTCTCGCACTCGCGACCATGCTCCCACGTCACTGTTGACAGTCATAACTTTGAAGTCGTTGATAATTTTGTTTACCTTCGAACCAGTATCAACACCAGCAACAACGTCAGTCACGAAATCCAACGCAGAATAACTCTTAACAACAGATGGTACTTTGGACTGAGTAGGCAACTGAGAAGTAAAGTCATCTCTCGACGAACAAAGACCAAATTCTACTAGTCACTTATAATCTCCGTCCTGTTATAGGCAAAAATCGATTTAATCGGCTCAGTGCTTATCCCAGCCCCCTTATATTTAAAACAATATTTATTGTTATCGATCAGTATAGAAGTTGTACATGTTGTTTACAGTAAAGAAGACTCATTTGGGACACATTAATTTTTATTATACACTTTTGTTGTATGCATAAATCTGACAGAAAAATACTAAACCCCTTTGAATTATGAATAATGCATAGATTATGTGCATAATTTTACTATTTTATTAAAAACATACTACATATAATTAATAATACTGTTTGAAATAAGCTCTGTTTTGAAAGTCGAAGACAAATATTTCGCTTTATTAATGACTCAATCTTTTGAAAAAAATTGAATTGATCTTTTACCCAGAAAGAAATTTCGTTTTCTGTATATATATCAAGAGGAATACAAAATTGGGTGTATAATAGTTAAGTAAATTGTTGAAAAAAATGTAAAAAAAAAGTTCTATATGATGTCCACGATTGCGGCCTCAATTTCGGTCTACTATTAAAAAAATTTCAAAAATAATTAATCATACGAAATTCCTGAGCTCTTCTTTTTTTTTTGAAATTTGACAAAAAGGCGGCGGTTTGAATAAAAAGCATCGAATTTAGCCCATTTTTTCGAAAGTTTTTCATAGAAAAAAATAGGTTATATATCAAAAAAAAACAGCGCGATAGCGAACGACGTTAAAAATGTTCTCTCCAATACTGCTTTTGAAGTTTCAAGTCCGCAACTAAGATCTCTGAGCAGCACATTTTTCTAACTGCTGTATCTTTAAGAGACTTCGAATTTTTGTAAATCACTTTGCTACAGTATTCTAGACATGTTAGGAAAGCGATTTATAAAAAAAACATCGATTGTTGAGCCCATCACTTGTGTTCTCCACCTTAATGTGAAACGCATCCAACTGTTGATATGATTGCTGCATCACTCGCCTACAAGGTGTTATCGTTCACCTCCCTTGCGGTCGCTTAATGTTATTGCGCTTTATTGCCCGTCATATTTGAATACAAAAGTTACGAAAATTAACTTGGAAGTTACACTTAAACGTCGATAACTCAAACACTTTACGCGAAAAGTTTGGTTCACCGATTTCAGGGCATGAGCGGGGTATCACGCCTACAGAGTCAATTTAGGCACAGTGATTGCAAGTGGTCAATGTTAACTGGTAAAATTTGGTAATTTTGATACTTTCTGAACAGTTTTATTCATCCAACCAGTGATAAATTTTATTTGAATCGTTTCTAAAGCTTGATGTAATCCATTTATAATCGATAATTTAACATCTTTTACATATTTTGAAATTAGGTTTGTGAAGTTTGAGATAACAACGTATTAAATTCAGTCATCTAAAAATATATTTGCTTAGAAGAAACATCGGTTGAATTCAGCTTCATGAAATATCGGAATTTTTCAGTTGAGGAGATACCATGACGAAATTTGGCATGGCTTATTGCCTTAATCACTTGTGCAATTTCCGATGAAATTATTCAGATCATGTCTGTATAGTAATGGCTGTTTTACAAACTGATTATTCAAAATCAATTTCGTGTAAGGAATCTTCGGTGCAACTGAAATTAATGTTTCTTTAATGCTTCCCTTAAATTTTGCCAAATTAAACACTGTGTCGGCTGCCGATTTCGGACCTGCTGCAGTCAAACAAAAAACTTTCGCCATGAAACAATAAAATTATGAAGTACGCAAATAATGAGTGCCATAAAAATATTGAAGCGTTTAGCAAGTTGGCGAATACACCCATACATACGCCCACACGCGCGAATATTTAGGCGCAGACCAGAGTCGAATTTTGATTTCTTGCGAGCTGCAGCAAACACCTGCCGCCAACCGAGGCTTGAAAAGCTCACAGGCAAACTTAAATTGCTAAGAAAGTGGTGAAAGCAAGGAAGCGAGAATTGTGGCCAGCTGTGGGGCGCTTCTGTGCTTACACATACATTGCATACATAGATGTGAGTGTGCGCGAGCATGTGTGGGCGCAGAAAATAAATAAAAACAGCGAAATTTATGCTTTTGCAAAAGTTTGGCGACTGCACCCAAGGGGCTTTTTAGCGATTGCCAGTTTGGTAGGGACGACTAAGCAAAGCGGAGCAAATTAGGCGCCAGTTGGGTGACTAGTGCGAAAGCCAGTTGCCAGGGAGGCGTGGTGGGTGATGCGGATAAAATTTCAAGCACAGCAATGTTGCAGTCAGTGAGCACTGATTGTTAGGTTAGCTTAGGTTAGCTTTAGTTTTTATGGGATAGCGTGAATTTCACTTTTCATTCTTCTGCTGTCAATGACTATGCTCTTTAAATTCGAGCAAAACAGTTTTGAGGTCCATGATGAAACTTGTCAATACAACAGTTCAAAATATGTGCATACATGAAATGGCCAGTTCTTAAATCCTCGTAATCAAGCAGCTTTTCATCTTCCAAGCCAAAACGATCGGTCACTTCAGTTCGTCTACATAAATTTCGATTGCATATTTTGAATCTAATAGCTAACTGCTACATTGGTTAACTGCTTAAATCAATAGGAAGTTAATACAATACATCACACATTGCGAAGGGGTGATCTCCAGTTTAATAAGCCAGGCATTACATCACATTGCCAGATGATTCGACTGATAAATAGACGCACGTCCAGTACTCTATAGATTTCCAATGTTATCGAGCCAAATTATGTCGTCCAGTGACACGTCTATTTCTGGTTTCAGATGGGTATGTAAATAAGCTGTACCTTGTCGCATTATCGGACGAAGAGCAACCTGAAAAGATTCAAGAACTGTCATTTCATCCAGAAATATACGGTTTGGTGTGGTTTGTCGAGCAGTGGAATAATCGGTTCATATTTCCTGAAAATTATGGCAGTAAGAACCTAGCCGTAAATGGCGACAGTAATTGCGCCAAGATAACCAATTATTTGATACCCGAAATTGAAGTACGTGATTTCGACGAAATTTGGTTTCAACAAAACGGCAGCACTTCTCACACATCCCATCAAACTATGGATTTATTGAGAGAACAATTGGGCTGGTCGATTGACCACCAAGATCGTGTGATATCACACCGTTAGACTTTTCCCTGAGAGGATTTGTAAAGTCAAAGGTCTATGTGGATAAACCCGCTTCAATTTTGGCCTTGGATCAGTCGAAATGCTCGACTGAGTTATCGAAAATTTGACCCAATGGATGAACCATCTGATCAAGAAATAAATGTCAAAGATTGTTCTTACGAATGATAATAAACATTTCCCATTTAATTTGAAGTTAATGTGCTTTTTCTCTAAAAAGGTAGTTTTTTCAGCAAAGCCAGAAGTTAGCCCTAACTCACTTGATAATCTATGTACAGTCGAAGTGGGTAACACCCAGAAGAAAACGTCGAGATCGTTTGAAAAACATAAATGCATATAAATGAACACCATGACGAGCTGAGTCATATCCGTCTGTTGTTTTGAAATTTTGCTCATGGCCTTTTCTCCCCAGAAAGCTTCTTACTCGTCGAAACCACCGACATTGGATCACTATATCATATAACTGCCATATACACTGAATTATCGGAATAAATTTAGTGTAAGTAATAGTTTGTATTATTTTAGTAGCAACTGAGTTAACGTTTTTTCTTAGCGAAACCGTTGGATACTGTAGAGCTGATGAGCTCGCTAGAAAAGGCATCCTTACCCAAACCTCATTGGGATGGGGACAAGCAGATGTTCTTTGGTCGTCGTGCACTCGGCCGCTGAATCTGTGGGCCTCGTAAGCGGTGGTCTGTAACCAGCACTAGTGGGGTCGCGAGAGCCTTCCATAGAAATAATAGCCTTAATAAGGTTCGTAGGGCCGCAATAATAGGTTTTTCTAATTGAAACATTTCCCATTGGTACGCAAAGTTTGGAGGACGCAACTTGGCAAAGTTGCCGGGAGAAAGATGAGGTAGAAATATCTAGACACTTTCTTCTTTACTATCCAGCTAAAGCCAGACTAAAGTTGAAGCATTTTGGTTGCCTTATTTTCGGCGAATTAGCTGGATTAGATCAATAAATTTGTGGCTTTATGGTGGTGTTGTCATCCGTACTTAGCAATTCTGGGAATCACAACGGATAAGCGTCTCTAGCGGTCCAAGTGGGATTATTCGTGGTTTGACGAATAACAATCTAATTACATAACCTAACATAACTTAACCGCGGTGCCTAGTCTGCGGTCTGCCCATATATATATGACAAAGGTCATCTTCTGCTCAGACCATAGTTCTGTGGTGTGTTTTACTCTTGTTTCGACACTGTTTAATTGTGACTTGTTAAACCATATTTTCTATGCAACATATGATATTAAACCATTATATTAACGAACTAATTGAAGAGTTACTTTAATTTACTTTACTTTTTCTTAATGCCATTTATATTTTAAAAGTCCACAATATTAGTCACTGTTGATCTTACTATTACTGTAGTGACTTGCTTAACCGCCACTGCGTATTAGTAACATAAATGCTTACAATCCTGCAACAATCGCAATTGATTCATTTCCATATTTAAATGTGCATCTATTGATTTTGAATATGTGTTTGTAAAATATATATATTTACTGGTGGCAGCACAGCATAGACAACAAGGATTATGTGGACCACTTTAGTAAACCAGTACACGAGAAGATTTTCTGCAATTTGAGAAATGCCACGCGATGGAAATATCCTGCACTCAACTTTGATATACTGCAAATGGATATGGCAAACCAAATCCAATTCCATTGTGGGCAGCCTCCGGCTAAAAAAGTACTCCACAAATACTGATGTTGTTTTTATTGCATTGCCAAGCAGTAGTGGCGTAATAAATGGCACAATCGGAAGAAAATCACGCTTGTGTGTACACAAATACACCTAAACGCTTGAACCCGAACGAACAACACAAATCGTCTGTCACAAGCGCCATTTACTTTGCGAATGCAAGCGCCGCTGCTGCACTTCAATGTGGAATATGAAAATTCATCAGCGAACACAAACATGTGTACATATTTACTGGGATTTCCAATAGGGATGATATGGTTTGTAAGTGTCCTTTCGGACATTTTTAAAATGTCATGAGCTGTAATTTTTTAATAATCACCCGATGCTATTTGTCGAATTGTTAAAAGTTTCCCTTATATAATCTTCAAGCGCCAATAAGCCAAAGAACCGCTCGAAGAAATGAAAATACTGTTGCCCTTCTGGCAAGTGTTGCTGAAGGACGCAATTTGTTGATTCCAAAGCGACCTCAAAAATTGTGCGTCTCAAAGCACAACCTGTAGGATTTTGAGAAAGGATTTGGGTGGGCTTCGTATAAAATTTTTCTTACTCAAGCACTGTGGTTATAAGACCACCGTAAACGTCGTGAATGTGCTGATTTTGCCATGGAGCAACATCAAAACAATAACTGTTTTTTTTTTTTTTTAAGAAAATCATCTTCTCCGATTAGGCTCACTGTCATCTAAGTGTGAGGTAAATAAACAAAACTTTCCGTTCTGATGCGAAGAAAATCCACAAATTATTCATGAACCACCATTATATTCACCTAAATTGACAGTTTGATTTTTGGTTTGGTAGAATCATCGGTCCATACTTCTTTCGAAATGAAGCCGGCGACATCGTTACTGTCTATGGAGAGCGATATATATCGATCATTACCAACTTTTTATGGCCGCAATTGGATGAAGTTGATCTTGACAACAACTGGTTCCAACAAGATGGAGCAACCTGCCACACAGCAGGTGCAAAAAACCGAATTATTCCCTGACATTTTAGATATTCCATTATATAAAAGAATTGTTACATTGAATGTCCTCCAAGAAGTTGAAATTTAGCACTATTAGACTACTTCTTGTGGGGTTGTTTGAAGATATTGGTTCTTAGCCATAAACCAGACTCTCCTCAAGCTTTAGAAGTCTATACAGAACATGCTATTCATGGCGTACGTCTCGATTTAGTGGAAAAAGTACTCAAAAATTGCGTTCATTGAATTCGTTGCTGCAAAAAAGCGATGAATGCAGTAATATTCAAAACTTAATTGCGTCGATTTGCACTTCACATTAAATAAAACCATTTGACTTTAGCATTTGCGTATTTTTTTTTAAAGAAATCATATCAGTATTGAAAGCCCGGTATACTTCGTAAAGAGCAAGTATATTAATCACTATGCTTTGGTGAATGGCGAAAAATCTTATATAAGTGCTTCATTTATTTCTTGGTAGATATAAAATCATTTATAATTAATCCGTTGTTCGGAAGTGGGGTTAGAAATATTTTAAACTCATCTGATGAATTTTCATTCTACTAAATACCCTCCCAAAATGTGGCCTTTAGACTCTCTAAGTACGCATCTAAATATTGTCACGATAACTCACGGTCTGCAGATTCTTAACGACCAGTTTTGGACTTTCATTGAATTTAAATAAGCTATCGATCGCAAATATCAAACAAGTTTCAAAGCTTTGAAAACCTGAAACTCTTTGTTTGCAATCGAAAAATTAATCATCAACAAACTTTCCTAAAAATGTTCGACATTGTCTAAAATATAGGTTAGGTGAAGCCAGATGGAGATTCAATTTTATTTGAGGTAAAGAATTCTTCACACAGGACGTCAACGTTTCTGGCGAACTTTAAGAGCGACTTGATGTCTACGTTTGATACTTCGTCCAGTCCTTTGAACACCGAAGCTCTTAGATACTTGAGTCTTTCTTGATAGTGCTGGACAAAAGCATAAGAGGTGTTCCAGCGTCAGATGCCAGTAGGTTGTGACCTGTCAAGAGGCGAGCGTGTGAAAAAGCATTTTTTTTGGATCTCTTGCGCAAGATCTTCCTCTTCCTCTGCTTTCCCGGCGGGTACTGCGTCGAATACTTTTCAGAGCTGGAGTGTTTTCTGTCCATCCCGGACAACATGACCTAGCCAGCGTAGCCGCTGTCTTTTAATTCGCTGAACTATGTCAATGTCGTCGTATATCTCGTACAGCTCATCGTTCCATCGAATGCGATATTCGCCGTGGCCAATGCGCAAAGGACCATAGATCGTTCGCAGAATTTTTCTCTCGAAAACTCGTCCAACGTCGACTCATCAGTTGTTTAGGATGATTGTCCAAGTTTCGCACCATAGCAGGACGGGAATTACATGACTTATAGAGTTTGCCAGTTTTGGTTCGTCGAGAGAGGACTTTACTTTTCAATTGCCTACTCAGTCCGGAAAGTAGCACCTCTGGCAAGAGTTATCCTGCGTTGATTTCTAGGCTGACATTGTTGGTGGTGTTTATTGCTAGATTCCAAGATAGACGCGAAATTATCAACGACTTCGAAGTTATGACTGTTAACAGTGACATGAGAGCCAAGTCGCGAGTGCGACGACTGTTTGTTTGATGACAGGAGATATTTCGTTTTGCCCCCGTCGTTCACCAATAGACCCATTTGCTTCGCTGCCTTAACTATTTTGGAAAGCAGAGCCAACGCAGGCGCGGGTGTTGGAGTAGCCGATGATATTTGAATATCGTCGGCATTGGCCGCCAACAGCTGCTGTACACTCTTATAGAAGATGGTACCTTCTCTGTTTAGTTCTGCAGTCGAATCATTTTCTCCAGAGCAGGACAAAGAAGTCGCGATGACAGGGAGCTCGCCTTGTCTGAAACCTGTTTGGCATCGAACGGCTCGGAGAGGTCCTTCCCGATCCTGATGCATTTTCAGGTTGCTCAACGTCAGTTTACACAGCCGTATTAATTTTGCAGGGGATTCTAACAGAGTTTCCAGACATCTCGCAGCATAAAGGCGGCTAGCTTTGCGTGCTGTAATCGAAAGCAGCTTTGAAATCGACGAAGAG